>NC_052032.1:63610-315617 GCF_015832195.1 Motacilla alba alba
AGGAAACAAAAGCCACCACCCCACGTTCCTGGTCTCAGTTTGAAAAGTTCCGTGGGCACTCTCAAAGCAGCCCGAGTTGGCACAGGTGGCAGCTTGTCCCTGGGCAGCATCTTGATATTCGTGGAAATCCAGCAGACTGCTTGCCCTTAAGGACCAAGGGCCTACCTGGTAATGCAAATGCTTCTGCCCGGGGAAACAAAACTCAGCACCCCACGTTCCAGGTCTCAGTTTCCAGAGCTCCATGGGCACTCTCAAAGCAGCCCGAGTTGGCACAGGTGGCAGCTTGTCCCTGGGCGGCATCTTCAGATTCGTGGAAATCCAGCAGACTTATGGCCCTGACGGGCCGAGGGCCTACCTAGTACTGTAAAAGGCTTCTGCCCAGGAAAACAAAACTCAGCACCCCACGGTCTGGTCTCAGTTTGCAGAGTTCCGTGGGCACTCTCAAAGCAGCACGAGTTGGCACAGGTGGCAGCTTGTCCCTGGGCGGCATCTTCATTTTCGTGGAAATCCAGCAGGCAGACGGCTCCTAAGGAACAAGGGCCTACCTGGTACTCACAAATGCTTCTGCGCGGGGAAACATAACTCAGTACCCCACATTCCTGGTCTCAGTTTGCAGAGCTCCATGGGCACTCTCAAAGCAGCCTGAGTTGGCACAGGTGGCTGCTTGTCCCTGGGCAGCATCTTGATATTCGTGGAAATCCAGCAGGCAGACGGCCCCGAAGGAACACGGGCCTACCTGGGACTGACATTGGCTTCTGCCCGGGGAAACAAAACCCACCATTCCACGTTCCTGGTTTCAGTTTGCAGAGCTCCATGAGCAGTCTCAAAGAAGCCCAAGTTGGCACAAGTGGCAGTTTGTCCCTGGGCGGCATCTTGATATTCATGGAAATCCTGCTGCCAGCCTGCCCCTAACGGCCGAGGGTTTACCTGGTACTGACAGAGGCTTCTGCCCGGGGAAACAAAACCCACCGCCCCACATTCCTGGTCTCAGTTTGAAGAGCTCCATGGGCACTCTCAAAGCAGCCCGAGTTGGCACAGGTGGCAGCTTGTCCCTGGTCGGCATCTTCAGATTCGTGGAAATCCAGCAGACTTATGGCCCTGACGGGTCGTGGGCCTACCTAGTACTGTCAAAGGCTTCTGCCCAGGAAAACAAAACTCAGCACCCCACGGTCTGGTCTCAGTTTGCAGAGTTCCATGGGCACTCTCAAAGCAGTGCGAGTTGGCACATGTGGCAGCTTGTCCCTGGGCGGCATCTTGATATTCGTGGAAATCCAGCAGGCTTATGGCCCTGAAGGTCCAAGGGCCTACCTAGTGCTGACAAAGGCTTCTGCCCAGGAAAACAAAACTCAGCACCCCACGGTCTGGTCTCAGTTTGCAGTGTTCCGTGGGCACTCTCAAAGCAGCACGAGTTGGCACAGGTGGCAGTTTGTCCCTGTGCGGCATCTTCATTTTCGTGGAAATCCAGCAGGCAGACGGCTCCTAAGGAACAAGGGCCTACCTGGTACTCACAAATGCTTCTGCGCGGGGAAACATAACTCAGTACCCCACATTCCTGGTCTCAGTGTGCAGAGGTCCATGAGCAGTCTCAAAGAAGCCCGAGTTGGCACAAGTGGCAGTTTGTCTCTGGGCGGCATCTTGATATTCGTGGAAATCCTGCTGCCAGCCTGCCTCTTAGGGCCAAGGGCCTACCTGGGACTGACATTGGCTTCTGCCCGGGGAAACAAAACCCACCATTCCACGTTCCTGGTTTCAGTGTGCAGTGGTCCATGAGCAGTCTCAAAGAAGCCCAAATTGGCACAAGTGGCAGTTTGTCCCTTGGCGGCATCTTGATATTCATGGAAATCCTGCTGCCAGCCTGCCTCTTAGGGCCGAAGGGCCTACCTGGTACTGACAAAGGCTTCTGCCCGGGGAAACAAAACCCATAAGCCCACGGTCCTGGTCTCAGTTTGCACAGCTCCATGGGCACTCTCAAAGCAGCCCAAGTTGGCACAGGTGGCAGCTTGTCCCTGGGCGGCATCTTGATATTTGTGGAAATCCTGCTGCCAGCCTGCCCCTAAGGGCCGAGGGCCTACCTGGTACTGACAGAGGCTTCTGCCCGGGGAAACAAAACCCACCGCCCCACATTCCTGGTCTCAGTTTGAAGAGCTCCATGGGCACTCTCAAAGCAGCCCAAGTTGGCACAGGTGGCAGCTTGTCCCTGGGCGGCATCTTGATATTCGTGGAAATCCTGCTTCCAGCCTGCCCCATAGGGCCAAGGGCCTACCTGGTACTGACAGAGGCTTCTGCCCGGGGAAACAAAACCCACCACCCCACATTCCTGGTCTCAGTTTGCAGAGCTACATGGGCACTCTCAAAGCAGCCTGAGTAGACACAGGTGGCAGCTTGTCCCTGGGCGGCATCTTGATATTCGTGGAAATCCAGCAGGCTTATGGCCCTGAAGGGCCAAGGGCCTACCTAGTGCTGACAAAGGCTTCTGCCCAGGAAAACAAAACTCAGCACCCCACGGTCTGGTCTCAGTTTCCAGAGCTCCGTGGGCACTCTCAAAGCAGCACGAGTTGGCACAGGTGGCAGCTTGTCCCTGGGCAACATCTTGATATTCGTGGAAATCCTGCTGCCAGCGTGCCCCGAAGGGCCGAGGGCCTACCTGGTCCTGACAAAGGCTTCTGCCCGGGTAAACAAAATTCTCCAACCCACGTTCCTGGTCTCAGTTTGCAGAGCTCCATGGGCACTCTCAAAGCAGCCTGAGTAGACACAGGTGGCAGCTTGTCCCTGGGCGGCATCTTGGTATTCGTGGAAATCCAGCAGGCAGACGCCCCCAAAGGGCCGAGGCCCTACCTGGTACTGACAAAGGCTTCTGCGCGGGGAAACAAAAGCCACCACCCCACGTTCCAGGTCTCAGTTTGCAGAGCTCCATGGGCACTCTCAAAGCAGCCCGAGTTGGCACAGGTGGCAGCTTGTCCCTGGGCGGCATCTTCAGATTCGTGGAAATCCAGCAGACTTATGGCCCTGACGGGCCGAGGGCCTACCTGGTACTGACAAAGGCTTCTGCCCAGGAAAACAAAACTCAGCACCCCACGGTCTGGTCTCAGTTTGCAGAGTTCCGTGGGCACTCTCAAAGCAGCACGAGTTGGCACAGGTGGCAGCTTGTCCCTGGGCGGCATCTTCATTTTCGTGGAAATCCAGCAGGCCGACGGCTCTTAAGGAAGAAGGGCCTACCTGGTACTCACAAATGCTTCTGCGCGGGGAAACATAACTCAGTACCCCACATTCCTGGTCTCAGTTTGCAGAGCTCCATGGGCACTCTCAAAGCAGCCTGAGTTGGCACAGGTGGCAGCTTGTCCCTGGGCAGCATCTTGATTTTCGTGGAAATCCAGCAGGCAGAGCGCCCCGAAGGAACACGGGCCTACCTGGGACTGACATTGGCTTCTGCCCGGGGAAACAAAACCCACCATTCCACGTTCCTAGTTTCAGTTTGCAGAGCTCCATGAGCACTCTCAAAGTAGCCCGAGTTGGCACAAGTGGCAGTTTGTGCCTGGGCGGCATCTTGATATTCGTGGAAATCCTGCTGCCAGCCTGCCCCTAACGGCCGAGGGTTTACCTGGTACTGACAGAGGCTTCTGCCCAGGGAAACAAAAGCCACCACCCGACGTTCCTGGTCTCAGTTTGAAAAGTTCTGTCGGCACTCTCAAAGCAGCCCGAGTTGGCACAGGTGGCAGCTTGTCCCTGGGCAGCATCTTGATATTCGTGGAAATCCAGCAGACTGCCTGCCCTTAAGGACCAAGGGCCTACCTGGTAATGCAAATGCTTCTGCGCGGGGAAACAAAACTCAGCACCCCACGTTCCAGTTCTCAGTTTGCAGAGCTCCATGGGCACTCTCAAAGCAGCCCGAGTTGGCACAGGTGGCAGCTTGTCCCTGGGCGGCATCTTCATTTTCGTGGAAATCCAGCAGGCAGACGGCTCCTAAGGAACAAGGGCCTACCTGGTACTCCCAAATGCTTCCGCGCGGGGAAACATAACTCAGTACCCCACATTCCTGGTCTCAGTTTGCAGAGCTCCATGGGCACTCTCAAAGCAGCCCGAGTTGGCACAGGTGGCAGCTTGTCCCTGGGCGGCATCTTGATATTCGTGGAAATCCTGCTGCCAGCCTGCCCCTTAGGGCCAAGGGCCTACCTGGTACAGACAAAGCCTTCTTCCCGTGGAAACAAAACCCACCAGCCCACGTTCCTGGTCTCAGTTTGCAGAGCTCCGTGGGCACTCTCAAAGCAGCCCAAGTTGGCACAGGTGGCAGCTTGTCCCTGGGCGGCATCTTGATATTCGTGGAAATCCTGCTGCCAGCCTGCCCCTAACGGCCGAGGGCCTACCTGGTACTGACAGAGGCTTTTGCCCGGGGAAACAAAACCCACCGCCCCACATTCCTGGTCTCAGTTTGAAGAGCTCCATGGGCACTCCCAAAGCAGCCCAAGTTGGCACAGGTGGCAGCTTGTCCCTGGGCGGCATCTTGATATTCGTTGAAACCCAACAGGCTTATGGCCCTGAAGGGCCAAGGGCCTACCTAGTGCTGACAAAGGCTTCTGCCCAGGAAAACAAAACTCAGCACCCCACGGTCTGGTCTCAGTTTGCAGAGCTCCATGGGCACTCTCAAAGGATCACGAGTTGCCGCAGGTGGCAGCTTGTCCCTGGGCGGCATCTTGATATTCGTGAAAATCCTGCTGCCAGACGGCTCCGAAAGGCTGAGGGCCTACCGGGTACTGACAAAAGCCTCTGCCCGGGGAAACAAAACCCACCAGTCCATGATCCTCGTCTCAGTTGGAAGAGTGCTGTGGGCACTCTCAAAGCAGCAGGAGTCGGCACAGGTGGCAGCTTGTCCCTGGGCAACATCTTGATATTCGAGGAAATCCTACTGCCAGCCTGCCCCGAAGGGCCGAGGGCCTACCTGGTCCTGACAAAGGCTTCTGCCCGGGTAAACAAAATTCTCCAACCCACGTTCGTGGTCTCAGTTTGATGAACTCCGTGGTCACTCTCAAAGCAGCCCGAGTTGGCACAGGTGGCAGCTTGTCCCTGGGCGGCATCTTGATATTCGTCGAAATCCAGCAGGCAGACGGCCCCAAAGGGCCGAGGGCCTACCTGGTACTGACAAATGCTTCTGCCCGGGAAAACAAAACTCAGCACCCCACGGTCCTGGTCTCAGTTTCCAGAGCTCCATGGGCACTCTCAAAGCAGCGCGAGTTGCCGCAGGTGGCAGCTTGTCCCTGGGCAGCATCTTGATATTCGTGGAAATCCATCAGGCTGACTGCCCTTAAGGACCAAGGGCCTGCCTGGTACTGCAAATGCTTCTGCTCGGGGAAACAAAACTCAGCACCCCATGGTCCTGGTCTCAGTTTGCAGAGCTCCATGGGCACTCTCAAAGCAGCCCAAGTTGGCACAGGTGGCAGCCTGTCCCTGGGCGGCATCTTGATATTCGTGAAAATCCTGCTGCCAGCCTGCCCCTAAGGGCCGAGGGCCTACCTGGTACTGACAGAGGCTTCTGCCCGGGGAAACAAAACCCACCGCCCCACATTCCTGGTCTCAGTTTGAAGAGCTCCATGGGCACTCTCAAAGCAGCCCGAGTTGGCACAGTTGGCAGCTTGTCCCTGGGCGGCATCTTGATATTCGTGGAAATCCTGCTGCCAGCCTGCCCCTTAGGGCCAAGGGCCTACCTGGTACTGACAGAGGCTTCTGGCAACAGAAACAAAACCCACCACCCCACATTCCTGGTCTCAGTTTGCAGAGTTCCATGGGCACTCTCAAAGCAGCCTGAGTAGACACAGGTGGCAGCTTGTCCCTGGGCAGCATCTTGATATTCATGGAATTCCAGCAGACTGCCTGCCCTTAAGGACCAAGGGCCTACCTGGTACTGACAAAGGCTTCTGCCCGGGGAAACAAAACTCAGCACCCCACGTTCCAGGTCTCAGTTTGCAGAGCTCCATGGGCACTCTCAAAGCAGCCTGAGTTGGCACAGGTGGCAGCTTGTCCCTGGGCGGCATCTTGATATTCGTGGAAATCCAGCAGGCTTATGGCCCTGAAGGGCCGAGGGCCTACCTAGTACTGACAAAGGCTTCTGCCCAGGAAAACAAAACTCAGCACCCCACAGTCTGGTCTCAGTTTGCAGAGCTCCATGGGCACTCTCAAAGCAGCCCGAGTTGGCACAGGTGGCAGCTTGTGCCTGGGCGGCATCTTGATATTCGGGGAAATCCTGCTGCCAGACGGCCCCGAAAGGCTGAGGGCCTACCGGGTACTGACAAAAGCTTCTGCCCGGGGAAACAAAACCCACCAGTCCATGTTCCTGGTCTCAGTTGGAAGAGTTCCGTCGGCACTCTCAAAGCAGCACGAGTCGGCACAGGTGGCAGCTTGTCCCTGGGCAGCATCTTGATTTTCGTGGAAATCCAGCAGGCAGACGGCCCCGAAGGAACAAGGGCCTACCTGGGACTGACATTGCCTTCAGCCCGGGGAAACAAAACCCACCATTCCACGTTCCTGGTTTCAGTTTGCAGAGGTCCATGAGCAGTCTCAAAGAAGCCCAAGTTGGTACAAGTGGCAGCCTGTCCCTGGGCGGCATCTTGATATTCGTGGAAATCCTGCTGCCAGCCTGCCCCTTAGGGCCAAGGGCCTACCTGGTACTGACAGAGGCTTCTGCCCGGGGAAACAAAACCCACCACCCCACATCCCTGGTCTCAGTTTGAAGAGCTCCATGGGCACTCTCAAAGCAGCCCAAGTTGGCACAGGTGGCAGCTTGTCCCTGGGCGGCATCTTGATATTCGTGGAAATCCTGCTTCCAGCCTGCCCCTTAGGGCCAAGGGCCTACCTGGTACTGACAGAGGCTTCTGCCCGGGGAAACAAAACCCACCGCCCCACATTCCTGGTCTCAGTTTGAAGAGCTCCATGGGCACTCTCAAAGCAGCCCGAGTTGGCACAGTTGGCAGCTTGTCCCTGGGCGGCATCTTGATATTCGTGGAAATCCAGCAGGCTTATGGCCCTGAAGGGCCAAGGGCCTACCTAGTGCTGACAAAGGCTTCTGCCCAGGAAAACAAAACTCAGCACCCCACGGTCTGGTCTCAGTTTGCAGAGCTCCATGGGCACTCTCAAAGCAGCCTGAGTTGGCACAGGTGGCAGCTTGTCCCTGGGCGGCATCTTGATATTCGTGGAAATCCTGCTGCCAGACGGCCCCGAAAGGCTGAGGGCCTACCGGGTACTGACAAAAGCTTCTGCCCGGGGAAACAAAACCCACCACTCCATGTTCCTGGTCTCAGTTGGAAGAGTTCCGTGGGCACTCTCAAAGCAGCACGAGTCGGCACAGGTGGCAGCTTGTCCCTGGGCAGCATCTTGATATTCGTGGAAATCCAGCAGGCAGACGGCCCCGAAGGAACAAGGGCCTACCTGGGACTGACATTGGCTTCTGCCCGGGGAAACAAAACCCACCATTCCACGTTCCTGGTTTCAGTTTGCAGAGCTCCATGAGCAGTCTCAATGAAGCCCAAGTTGGCACAAGTGGCAGATTGTCCCTGGGCGGCATCTTGATATTCGTGGAAATCCTGCTGCCAGCCTGCCCCTTAGGGCCGAGGGCCTACCTGGTACTGACAAAGGCTTCTGCCCGGGGAAACAAAACCCACCACCCCACATTCCTGGTCTCAGTTTGAAGAGCTCCATGGGCACTCTCAAAGCAGCGCGAGTTGTCACTGGTGGCAGCTTGTCCCTGGGCGGCATCTTGATATTCGTGAAAATCCAGCAGGCAGTCTGCCCCTGAGGAACAAGGCTCTACCTAGTATAGGAAAGTCTTCTGCCCAGCAAAACCAAACCCACTACCCGACGTTCCAAGTCTCAGTTTGCAGAGCTCCATGGGCACTCTCAAAGCAGCCCAAGTTGGCACAGGTGGCCGCTTGTCCCTGGGCTGCATCTTGTTAGTCGTGGAAATCCAGCCTGCAAACGTCCCCTTAGGGACAAGGGCCTACCTGGCACTGACAAAGGCTTCTGACAACGGAAACAAAATTCTCCAACCCACATTCCTGGTCTCAGTTTGCAGAGCTCCATGGGCACTCTCAAAGCAGCCCGAGTTGGCACAGGTGGCAGCTTGTCCCTGGGCGGCACCTTGATATTCGTGGAAATCCTGCTGCCAGCCTGCCCCTAACGGCCGAGGGCCTACCTGGTACTGACAGAGGCTTCTGCCCGGGGAAACAAAACCCACCGCCCCACATCCCTGGTCTCAGTTTGAAGAGCTCCATGGGCACTCCCAAAGCAGCCCAAGTTGGCACAGGTGGCAGCTTGTCCCTGGGCGGCATCTTCAGATTCGTGGAAATCCTGCTTCCAGCCTGCCCCTTAGGGCCAAGGGCCTACCTGGTACTGACAGAGGCTTCTGCCCGGGGAAACAAAACCCACCACCCCACATTCCTGGTCTCAGTTTGCAGAGCTACATGGGCACTCTCAAAGCAGCCTGAGAAGGCACAGGTGGCAGCTTGTCCCTGGACGGCATCTTGATATTCGTTGAAATCCAACAGGCTTATGGCCCTGAAGGGCCAAGGGCCTACCTAGTGCTGACAAAGGCTTCTGCCCAGGAAAACAAAACTCAGCACCCCACGGTCTGGTCTCAGTTTGCAGAGCTCCATGGGCACTCTCAAAGGATCACGAGTTGCCGCAGGTGGCAGCTTGTCCCTGGGCGGCATCTTGATATTCGTGAAAATCCTGCTGCCAGACGGCTCCGAAAGGCTGAGGGCCTACCGGGTACTGACAAAAGCCTCTGCCCGGGGAAACAAAACCCACCAGTCCATGATCCTGGTCTCAGTTGGAAGAGTGCTGTGGGCACTCTCAAAGCAGCACGAGTCGGCACAGGTGGCAGTTTGTCCCTGGGCAACATCTTGATATTCGAGGAAATCCTACTGCCAGCCTGCCCCGAAGGGCCGAGGGCCTACCTGGTCCTGACAAAGGCTTCTGCCCGGGTAAACAAAATTCTCCAACCCACGTTCCTGGTCTCAGTTTGATGAACTCCGTGGTCACTCTCAAAGCAGCCCGAGTTGGCACAGGTGGCAGCTTGTCCCTGGGCGGCATCTTGATATTCGTGGAAATCCAGCAGGCAGACGGCCCCAAAGGGCCGAGGGCCTACCTGGTACTGACAAATGCTTCTGCCCGGGAAAACAAAACTCAGCACCCCATGGTCCTGGTCTCAATTTCCAGAGCTCCATGGGCACTCTCAAAGCAGCGCGAGTTGCCGCAGGTGGCAGCTTGTCCCTGGGCAGCATCTTGATATTCGTGGAAATCCATCAGGCTGACTGCCCTTAAGGACCAAGGGCCTACCTGGTACTGCAAATGCTTCTGCTCGGGGAAACAAAACTCAGCACCCCATGGTCCTGGTCTCAGTTTGCAGAGCTCCATGGGCACTCTCAAAGCAGCCCAAGTTGGCACAGGTGGCAGCCTGTCCCTGGGCGGCATCTTAATATTCGTGGAAATCCTGCTGCCAGCCAGCCCCTAAGGGCCGAGGGCCTACCTGGTACTGACAGAGGCTTCTGCCCGGGGAAACAAAACCCACCGCCCCACATTCCTGGTCTCAGTTTGAAGAGCTCCATGGGCACTCTCAAAGCAGCCCGAGTTGGCACAGTTGGCAGCTTGTCCCTGGGCGGCATCTTGATATTCGTGGAAATCCTGCTGCCAGCCTGCCCCTTAGGGCCAAGGGCCTACCTGGTACTGACAGAGGCTTCTGGCAATGGAAACAAAACGCACCACCCCACATTCCTGGTCTCAGTTTGCAGAGCTCCATGGGCACTCTCAAAGCAGCCCAAGTTGGCACAGGTGGCAGCTTGTGCCTGGGCGGCATCTTGATATTCGGGGAAATCCTGCTGCCAGAGTGCCCCGAAAGGCTGAGGGCCTACCGGGTACTGACAAAAGCTTCTGCCCGGGGAAACAAAACCCACCAGTCCATGTTCCTGGTCTCAGTTGGAAGAGTTCCGTCGGCACTCTCAAAGCAGCACGAGTCGGCACAGGTGGCAGCTTGTCCCTGGGCAGCATCTTGATTTTCGTGGAAATCCAGCAGGCAGACGGCCCCGAAGGAACAAGGGCCTACCTGGGACTGACATTGGCTTCTGCCCGGGGAAACAAAACCCACCATTCCACGTTCCTGGTTTCAGTTTGAAGAGCTCCATGGGCACTCTCAAAGCAGCCCGAGTTGGCACAGTTGGCAGCTTGTCCCTGGGCGGCATCTTGATATTCGTGGAAATCCTGCTGCCAGCCTGCCCCTTAGGGCCAAGGGCCTACCTGGTACTGACAAAGGCTTCTGCCCGGGGAAACAAAACTCAGAACCCCACGGTCCTGGTCTCAGTTTGCAGAGCTCCATGGGCACTCTCAAAGCAGCCCAAGTGGTCACAGGTGGCAGCTTGTCCCTGGGCGGCATCTTGATATTCGTGGAAATCCTGCTGCCAGCCTGCCCCTAACGGCCGAGGGCCTACCTGGTACTGACAGAGGCTTCTGCCCGGGGAAACAAAACCCACCACCCCACATCCCTGGTCTCAGTTTGAAGAGCTCCATGGGCACTCTCAAAGCAGCCCAAGTTGGCACAGGTGGCAGCTTGTCCCTGGGCGGCATCTTGATATTCGTGGAAATCCTGCTTCCAGCCTGCCCCTTAGGGCCAAGGGCCTACCTGGTACTGACAGAGGCTTCTGCCCGGGGAAACAAAACCCACCGCCCCACATTCCTGTTCTCAGTTTGCAGATCTCCATGGGCACTCTCCAAGCAGCCCAAGTTGGCACAGGTGGCAGCTTGTCCCTGGGCGGCATCTTGATATTCGTGGAAATCCTGCTGCCAGACGGCCCCGAAAGGCTGAGGGCCTACCGGGTACTGACAAAAGCTTCTGCCCAGGGAAACAAAACCCACCACTCCATGTTCCTGGTCTCAGTTGGAAGAGTTCCGTGGGCACTCTCAAAGCAGCACGAGTCGGCACAGGTGGCAGCTTGTCCCTGGGCAGCATCTTTATATTCGTGGAAATCCAGCAGGCAGACGGCCCCGAAGGAACAAGGGCCTACCTGGGACTGACATTGGCTTCTGCCCGGGGAAACAAAACCCACCATTCCACGTTCCTGGTTTCAGTTTGCAGAGCTCCATGAGCAGTCTCAAAGAAGCCCAAGTTGGCACAAGTGGCAGTTTGTCCCTGGGCGGCATCTTGATATTCGTGGAAATCCTGCTGCCAGCCTGCCCCTTAGGGCCGAGGGCCTACCTGGTACTGACAAAGGCTTCTGCCCGGGGAAACAAAACCCACCACCCCACATTCCTGGTCTCAGTTTGAAGAGCTCCATGGGCACTCTCAAAGCAGCGCGAGTTGGCACAGGTGGCAGCTTGTCCCTGGGCGGCATCTTGATATTCGTGAAAATCCAGCAGGCAGTCTGCCCCTGAGGAACAAGGCTCTACCTAGTATAGGAAAGTCTTCTGCCCAGCAAAACCAAACCCACTACCCGACGTTCCAAGTCTCAGTTTGCAGAGCTCCATGGGCACTCTCAAAGCAGCCCAAGTTGGCACAGGTGGCCGCTTGTCCCTGGGCTGCATCTTGTTAGTCGTGGAAATCCAGCCTGCAAACGTCCCCTTAGGGACAAGGGCCTACCTGGCACTGACAAAGGCTTCTGACAACGGAAACAAAATTCTCCAACCCACATTCCTGGTCTCAGTTTGCAGAGCTCCATGGGCACTCTCAAAGCAGCCCGAGTTGGCACAGGTGGCAGCTTGTCCCTGGGCGGCACCTTGATATTCGTGGAAATCCTGCTGCCAGCCTGCCCCTAACGGCCGAGGGCCTACCTGGTACTGACAGAGGCTTCTGCCCGGGGAAACAAAACCCACCGCCCCACATCCCTGGTCTCAGTTTGAAGAGCTCCATGGGCACTCCCAAAGCAGCCCAAGTTGGCACAGGTGGCAGCTTGTCCCTGGGCGGCATCTTCAGATTCGTGGAAATCCTGCTTCCAGCCTGCCCCTTAGGGCCAAGGGCCTACCTGGTACTGACAGAGGCTTCTGCCCGGGGAAACAAAACCCACCACCCCACATTCCTGGTCTCAGTTTGCAGAGCTCTATGGGCACTCTCAAAGCAGCCTGAGAAGGCACAGGTGGCAGCTTGTCCCTGGACGGCATCTTGATATTCGTTGAAATCCAACAGGCTTATGGCCCTGAAGGGCCAAGGGCCTACCTAGTGCTGACAAAGGCTTCTGCCCAGGAAAACAAAACTCAGCACCCCACGGTCTGGTCTCAGTTTGCAGAGCTCCATGGGCACTCTCAAAGGATCACGAGTTGCCGCAGGTGGCAGCTTGTCCCTGGGCGGCATCTTGATATTCGTGAAAATCCTGCTGCCAGACGGCTCCGAAAGGCTGAGGGCCTACCGGGTACTGACAAAAGCCTCTGCCCGGGGAAACAAAACCCACCAGTCCATGATCCTGGTCTCAGTTGGAAGAGTGCTGTGGGCACTCTCAAAGCAGCACGAGTCGGCACAGGTGGCAGTTTGTCCCTGGGCAACATCTTGATATTCGAGGAAATCCTACTGCCAGCCTGCCCCGAAGGGCCGAGGGCCTACCTGGTCCTGACAAAGGCTTCTGCCCGGGTAAACAAAATTCTCCAACCCACGTTCCTGGTCTCAGTTTGATGAACTCCGTGGTCACTCTCAAAGCAGCCCGAGTTGGCACAGGTGGCAGCTTGTCCCTGGGCGGCATCTTGATATTCGTGGAAATCCAGCAGGCAGACGGCCCCAAAGGGCCGAGGGCCTACCTGGTACTGACAAATGCTTCTGCCCGGGAAAACAAAACTCAGCACCCCATGGTCCTGGTCTCAATTTCCAGAGCTCCATGGGCACTCTCAAAGCAGCGCGAGTTGCCGCAGGTGGCAGCTTGTCCCTGGGCAGCATCTTGATATTCGTGGAAATCCATCAGGCTGACTGCCCTTAAGGACCAAGGGCCTACCTGGTACTGCAAATGCTTCTGCTCGGGGAAACAAAACTCAGCACCCCATGGTCCTGGTCTCAGTTTGCAGAGCTCCATGGGCACTCTCAAAGCAGCCCAAGTTGGCACAGGTGGCAGCCTGTCCCTGGGCGGCATCTTTATATTCGTGGAAATCCTGCTGCCAGCCAGCCCCTAAGGGCCGAGGGCCTACCTGGTACTGACAGAGGCTTCTGCCCGGGGAAACAAAACCCACCGCCCCACATTCCTGGTCTCAGTTTGAAGAGCTCCATGGGCACTCTCAAAGCAGCCCGAGTTGGCACAGTTGGCAGCTTGTCCCTGGGCGGCATCTTGATATTCGTGGAAATCCTGCTGCCAGCCTGCCCCTTAGGGCCAAGGGCCTACCTGGTACTGACAGAGGCTTCTGGCAACGGAAACAAAACCCACCACCCCACATTCCTGGTCTCAGTTTGCAGAGCTCCATGGGCACTCTCAAAGCAGCCCAAGTTGGCACAGGTGGCAGCTTGTGCCTGGGCGGCATCTTGATATTCGGGGAAATCCTGCTGCCAGCGTGCCCCGAAAGGCTGAGGGCCTACCGGGTACTGACATAAGCTTCTGCCCGGGGAAACAAAACCCACCAGTCCATGTTCCTGGTCTCAGTTGGAAGAGTTCCGTCGGCACTCTCAAAGCAGCACGAGTCGGCACAGGTGGCAGCTTGTCCCTGGGCAGCATCTTGATTTTCGTGGAAATCCAGCAGGCAGACGGCCCCGAAGGAACAAGGGCCTACCTGGGACTGACATTGGCTTCTGCCCGGGGAAACAAAACCCACCATTCCACGTTCCTGGTTTCAGTTTGAAGAGCTCCATGGGCACTCTCAAAGCAGCCCGAGTTGGCACAGTTGGCAGCTTGTCCCTGGGCGGCATCTTGATATTCGTGGAAATCCTGCTGCCAGCCTGCCCCTTAGGGCCAAGGGCCTACCTGGTACTGACAAAGGCTTCTGCCCGGGGAAACAAAACTCAGAACCCCACGGTCCTGGTCTCAGTTTGCAGAGCTCCATGGGCACTCTCAAAGCAGTCCAAGTGGTCACAGGTGGCAGCTTGTCCCTGGGCGGCATCTTGATATTCGTGGAAATCCTGCTGCCAGCCTGCCCCTAACGGCCGAGGGCCTACCTGGTACTGACAGAGGCTTCTGCCCGGGGAAACAAAACCCACCACCCCACATCCCTGGTCTCAGTTTGAAGAGCTCCATGGGCACTCTCAAAGCAGCCCAAGTTGGCACAGGTGGCAGCTTGTCCCTGGGCGGCATCTTGATATTCGTGGAAATCCTGCTGCCAGCCTGCCCCTTAGGGCCAAGGGCCTACCTGGTACTGACAGAGGCTTCTGCCCGGGGAAACAAAACCCACCAGCCCACATTCCTGGTCTCAGTTTGCAGAGCTCCATGGGCACTCTCAAAGCAGCCCAAGTTGGCACAGGTGGCAGCTTGTCCCTGGGCGGCATCTTGATATTCGTGGAAATCCTGCTGCCAGACGGCCCCGAAAGGCTGAGGGCCTACCGGGTACTGACAAAAGCTTCTGCCCGGGGAAACAAAACCCACCACTCCATGTTCCTGGTCTCAGTTGGAAGAGTTCCGTGGGCACTCTCAAAGCAGCACGAGTCGGCACAGGTGGCAGCTTGTCCCTGGGCAGCATCTTGATATTCGTGGAAATCCAGCAGGCAGACGGCCCCGAAGGAACAAGGGCCTACCTGGGACTGACATTGGCTTCTGCCCGGGGAAACAAAACCCACCATTCCACGTTCCTGGTTTCAGTTTGCAGAGCTCCATGAGCAGTCTCAAAGAAGCCCAAGTTGGCACAAGTGGCAGATTGTCCCTGGGCGGCATCTTGATATTCGTGGAAATCCTGCTGCCAGCCTGCCCCTTAGGGCCGAGGGCCTACCTGGTACTGACAAAGGCTTCTGCCCGGGGAAACAAAACCCACCACCCCACATTCCTGGTCTCAGTTTGAAGAGCTCCATGGGCACTCTCAAAGCAGCCCAAGTTGGCACAGGTGGCCGCTTGTCCCTGGGCTGCATCTTGTTAGTCGTGGAAATCCAGCCTGCAAACATCCCCTTAGGGACAAGGGCCTACCTGGTACTGACAAAGGCTTCTGACAACGGAAACAAAATTCTCCAACCCACATTCCTGGTCTCAGTTTGCAGAGCTCCATGGGCACTCTCAAAGCAGCCCGAGTTGGCACAGGTGGCAGCTTGTCCCTGGGCGGCACCTTGATATTCGTGGAAATCCTGCTGCCAGCCTGCCCCTTAGGGCCAAGGGCCGACCTGGTACTGCAAATGCTTCTGCCCGGGGAAACAAAACTCAGCACCCCACGTTCCAAGTCTCAGTTTGCTGAGCTCCATGGGCACTCTCAAAGCAGCCCGAGTTGGCACAGGTGTCCGCTTGTCCCTGGGCGGCATCTTGTTAAATGTAGGAAATCCAGCCTGCAACCGGCCCCTTAGGGCCGAGGGCCTATCTGGTATTGACAAAGGCTTCTGCCCAGTGAAACAAAATTCTCCAACTCACGTTCCTGGTCTCAGTTTCCAGAGCTCCATGGACACTCTCAAAGCAGCACAGGGTTGGCACAGGTGGCAGCTTGTCCCTGGGCGGCATCTTGATATTCATGGAAATCCAGCACGCTGACTGCCCTTAAGGACCAAGGGCCTACCTGGTACTGCAAATGCTTCTGCCCGGGGAAACAAAACTGAGCACCTCACGGTCCTGGTCTCAGTTTGCAGAGCTCCATGGGCACTCTCAAAGCAGCCCGAGTTGGCACAGGTAGCAACTTGTCCCTGGGCAATATCCTGATATTCATGGAAATCCTGCTGCCAGCCTGCCCCGAAGGGCCGAGGGCCTACCTGGTTCTGACAAAGGCTTCTGCCCGGGGAAACAAAATTCACCAACCCACGTTCCTGGTCTCAGTTAGATGAACTCCGTGGTCACTCTCAAAGCAGTGCGAGTTGGCACAGGTAGCAGCCTGTCCCTGGGCAACATCTTGATATTCATGGAAATCCTGCTGCCAGCCTGCCCCGAAGGGCCGAGGGCCTACCTGGTACAGACAAAGACTTCTGCTTTGGCAAACGAAATTCTCCAGCCCACGTTCCTGGTCTCCGTTTGATGAACTCCGTGGGCACTCTCAATGCAGCACGAGTTGGCACAGGTGGCAGCTTGTCCCTGGGCGGCATCTTGATATTTGTGGAAATCCTGCTGCCAGCCTGCCCCTAAGGGCCGAAGGGCCTAACTGGTACTGACAAAGGCTTCTGACAACGGAAACAAAATTCTCCAACCCACGTTCCTGGTCTCAGTTTGCAGAGCTCCATGGGCAGTCTCAAAGCAGCCCGAGTTGGCGCAGGTGGCAGCTTGTCCCTGGGCGGCATCTTGATATTCGTGGAAATCCAGCAGGCTGGCTGCCCTTAAGGGCCGAGGGCCTACCTGGTACTGCAAATGCTTCTGCCCGGGGAAACAAAACTCAGCACCCCACGGTCCTGGTCTCAGTTTGCAGAGCTCCGTGGGCACTCTCAAAGCAGCCCGAGTTGGCACAGGTGGCAGCTTGTCCCTGGGCGGCATCTTGATATTCGTGGAAATCCTGGTGCCACACGTCCCCGAAGGGCCGAGGGCCTACCTGGTCCTGACAAAGGCTTCTGCCCGGGGAAACAAAATTCACCAACCCACCTTCCTGGTCTCAGTTTGATGAACTCCGTGGTCACTCTCTAAGCTTCACGAGCTGGCACAGGTGGCAGCTTGTCTTTGGGCAGCATGTTGTTATTCGTGGAAATCCAGCAGGCAGCCTGCCCCTGAGGAACTAGGCCCTACCTAGTACAGGAAAGTCTTCTGCCCAGCAAAACAAAACCCACTACCCGACGTTCCAAGTCTCAGTTTGCTGAGCTCCATGGGCACTCTCAAAGCAGCCCGAGTTGGCACAGGTGGCAGCTTGTCCCTGGGCGGCATCTTGATATTCGCGGAAATCCAGCAGGCTGGCTGCCCTTAAGGGCCGAGGGCCTACCTGGTACTGCAAATGCTTCTGCCCGGGGAAACAAAACTCAGCACCCCACGGTCCTGGTCTCAGTTTGCAGAGCTCCATGGGCACTCTCAAAGCAGCCCGAGTTGCCGCAGGTGGCAGCTTGTCCCTGGGCGGCATCTTGATATTCGTGGAAATCCTGCTGCCAGCCTGCCCCTAAGGGCAGTGGGCCTACCTGGAACTGACAGAGGCTTCTGCCCGGGGAAACAAAACCCACCAACCCACGTTCCTGGTCTCAGTTTGCAGAGCTCCATGGGCACTCTCAAAGCAGCCCGAGTTGGCACAGGTGGCAGCTTGTCCCTGGGCGGCATCTTCAGATTCGTGGAAATCCAGGAGGCAGTCTGCCCCTGAGGAACAAGGCTCTACCTAGTATAGGAAAGTCTTCTGCCCAGCTAAACCAAACCCACTACCCGACGTTCCAAGTCTCAGTTTGCAGATCTCCATGGGCACTCTCAAAGCAGCCCGAGTTGGCACAGGTGGCCGCTTGTCCCTGGGTTGCATCTTGTTAGTCGTGGAAATCCAGCCTGCAACCGGACCCTTAGGGACAAGGGCCTACCGGGTAATGACAAAGGCTTCAGACAACGGAAACAAAATTCTCCAACCCACGTTCCTGGTCTCTGTTTGCAGAGCTCCATGGGCACTCTCAAAGCAGCCCGAGTTGGCACAGGTGGCAGCTTGTCCCTGGGCAGCATCTTGATATTCGTGGAAATCCTGCTTCCAGCCTGCCCCTTAGGGCCAAGGGCCTACCTGGTACAGCAAAGCCTTCTTCCCGTGGAATCAAAAGCCACCAGCCCACGTTCCTGGTCTCAGTTTGCAGAGCTCCGTGGGCACTCTCAAAGCAGCCCGAGTTGGCACAAGTGGGCAGCTTGGCCCTGGGCGGCATCTTGATATTCGTGGAAATCCAGCAGGCAGCCTGCCCCTGAGGAACATGGCCCTACCTAGTACAGGAAAGTCTTCTGCCCAGCAAAACAAAACCCACTACCCGACGTTCCAAGTCTCAGTTTGCAGAGCTCCATGGGCACTCTCAAAGCAGCCCGAGTTGGCGCAGGTGGCAGCTTGTCCCTGGGCTGCATCTTGTTAGTCGTGGAAATCCAGCCTGCAACCGGCCCCTTAGGGACGAGGGCCTACCTGGTACTGAGAAAGGCTTCTGCCCAGAGAAACGAAATTCTCCAACCCACGTTCCTGGTCTCAGTTTCATGAACTCCGTGGGCACTCTCAAAGCAGCCCAAGTGGTCACAGGTGGCAGCTTGTCCCTGGGCGGCATCTTGATATTCGTGGAAATCCAGCAGGCTTATGGCCGTGAAGGGCCGACGGCCTACCTAGTACTGACAAAGGCTTCTGCCCGGGAAAACAAAACTCAGCACCCCACGGTCCTGGTCTCAGTTTCCAGAGCTCCATGGGCACTCTCAAAGCAGCCCAAGTGGTCACAGGTGGCAGCTTGACCCTGGGCGGCTTCTTGATTTTCGTGGAAATCCAGCAGGCAGACGTTTCCTAAGGAACAAGGGCCTACCTGGTACTGACATTGGCTTCTGCCCGGGGAAACCAAACCCACCATTCCACGTTCCTGGTTTCAGTTTGCAGAGGTCCATGAGCACTCTCAAAGCAGCGCGAGTTGGCACAAGTGGGAGTTTGTCCCTGGGCGGCATCTTGATATTCGTGGAAATCCTGCTGCCAGCCTGCCTCTTAGGGCCAAGGGCCTACCTGGTACTGACATAGGCTTCTGCCCGGGGAAACAAAACCCATAACCCCACGTTCCTGGTCTCAGTTTGGTGAGCTCCATGGGCACTCTCAAAGCAGCCCGAGTTGGCACAGGTGGCAGCTTGTCCCTGGGCGGCATCTTGATATTCATGGAAATCCAGCAGTCTGGCTGCCCTTATGGGCCGAGGGCCTACCTGGTACTGCAAATGCTTCTGCCCGGGAAAACAAAACTCAGCACCCCACGGTCCTGGTCTCAGTTTGCAGAGCTCCATGGGCACTCTCAAAGCAGCCCGAGTTGGCACAGGTGGCAGCTTGTCCCTGGGCAGCATCTTGATATTCGTGGAAATCCTGCTTCCAGCCTGCCCCTAAGGGCCGAGGGCCTACCTGGTACTGACAAAGGCTTCTGCCCGGGGAAACAAAACTCAGCACCCCACATTCCTGGTCTCAGTTTGAAGAGCTCCATGGGCACTCTCAAAGCAGCACGAGTTGGCACAGGTGGCAGCTTGTCCTTGGGCGGCATCTTCAGATTCGTGGAAATCCCGCAGGCAGTCTGCGCCTGAGGAACAAGGCTCTACCTAGTATAGGAAAGTCTTCTGCCCAGCAAAACCAAACCCACTACCCGACGTTTCAAGTCTCAGTTTGCAGAGCTCCATGGGCACTCTCAAAGCGGCCCGAGTTGGCACAGGTGGCAGCTTGTCCCTGGGCGGCATCTTGATATTTGCGGAAATCGCGAAGGCAGCAATCCCCTAAGGGCGGAGGGACTCCAAGTTATTCTGCAGGCTTCTGCCCAGAGAAACAAATCAGTCCGAGTGGGCAGAGGTGGCAGCTTGTCCCTTGGTGACATCTTGATATGTGCAGAAATCCCGACATGCGCCGGCCCCTAAGAGCCAAGAGTCTTCATGGTAGTGTACAGGCTTCTGCCTAGGGAAAGAAAACTCACCATCCTGGTCTCAGTTTGCACAGCTCCATGGCCACTATCAAAGCAGACTGAGTTGGCAGAGGTGGCAGCTTGTCCCTGGTCGGCATCTTGGACACTGCGGAGTTTCAGAAGGCAGTGACGGCGCCTACAAGCCATGGGCTCCCATACTAATTTTTGGGATTTTTCTTAGTGAAACAAAACTTACAACCTCACCTTCTGGGTCACATATTGCACAGCGCAGTGGCCACTGTCAAATCAGCAAGAGTCGGCAGAGCTGGCAGCATCTTGATATTTGCAGAAATCCCATAGGCAGCAGGCCCCTAAGAGCCAAAGGCCTTCAAGGTACTGCGCAGGCTTCTGCCACGGGAAAGAATACTCACGACCTCACCTTCCTTGTTTCAGTCTCCAGAGGTCCATGGGAACTGTCAAAGCGGCCTGAGTTGGTGCTGCTGGCAGCTTGTCCCTAAACAGCATCTTGATATTTGCCGAAATTCAGCTGCCAGCCGGCCCCTATTGCCCGAGGCCTTTCAAAGTACTGTGCAGGCTTCTGCCCAGAGAAACACAACTCAACACGTCGCCTTCCTGGTCTCATTTTGCAGAGCTCATTGGCACACCCAAAGCAGCCTGAGTCAGCACAGCCAGCAGCTTGTCCCTTGGCGACGTCTTGATCATTGCGGAAATCTAGCAGGCAGCCGTCTTCTGCTGGACTAAGCTCCTTCCAGGTAACGTGCAGGCTTCTCCCCAGGGAAACAAAATTCCCCACCTGAAGTTTGTGGTCTCTGTTTGCAGAGATCCATGGCCACTGTCAAAGCAGCCTGAGTCGGCATAGTTGGGAGCTTGTCCTGGGCGGCATCTTAATATTGCAGTAATCCCGGTATCACCCGGCCCCTAAAGGCCGAGGCCCTTCAAGGTACTGTGCACGCTTCTGCCCAGAGAAACAAAACTCACCCCCTCACCTTCCTGGTCTCCGTTTGCAGAGCTCCATGGGAACTGTTAAAGCAGCCCGAGTAGGCACAGGGGACGCTTTGTCCCTGGCGGCATCTTGATATTTGCGGAAATCCCGAAGGCTGCAAACCCCTAAGGGCTGAGGGCCTTCAGGTTCCTGTGCAGTCTTCTGCCCAGGGAAAGAAAACTCACCACATCACTTTCCTGGTCTCAGTGTGCAGAGTTCCATGGACACTGTCAAAGCAGCTCAAGTTGGCACAGGTGGCTGCTTAAGACTGGGCGGCATCTTTAGTTTTGCAGAATCTATGATAGCAGCCGTGTACTGCGGCACTAGGGCCTCTCAGAAACTGAGTGCACTTTTTCCCAGAAAAACAAAACTCACCAATTCATGTTCCCGGTCTCAGTTCATAGAGCTCCATGGTCACTGTTAAACCAGCCCATGTTGCCTCAGGCAGCAGCTTATCCCTGGGCGGCATCATGATCAATGTGGAATTTCATACTGGACGTGTCCCCAGCAGTCAAGGGCCTTCCAGAAAATGTGGCGGGCTTTTCCCCACGAAAACACAAATCATCACCTCAGGGTTATGGTCTCAGTTTGCAGAGCTCCATGAGCAAGTAAAACTGCCCCAGTTGGCAGTGGTGGCAGCTTAAAACTGTGCGGCATCTTAGTATCTGCAAAAATCCCGAAGCCAGCAGGCCCCTAAGAGACGAGAGACTTCAAAGTATTGTGCAGTTTACTTCCCAGGGAAAGAAAACTTACCCTCTCACCTTCCTGGTAACAGTTTGCAGAGCTCCATGGGTACGGCAACAGTAGCCCATCCACGTCCTAGGAAAGCCTTTTTATGACTTCTCGCAGCAAGATAAATTGTGCCAGCCCTGCACACATCTTCCAATCCTGCTTGACGATTTCACGCAGTTCTCTGCATCTCGCAGAGCATAGAGATGGGCAAGAGTTTCCTCGGAGTCTTGCAGGAGCACCAGCAAGATGCACAGCAAAGTTGTAGAAGAACTTCTTTCATTCGCATGCTAACGTGATTTTAAATCTTGTGCGAGTAGAAAACCACAGTTTCTCAGCAATTCTAGAGCAACACTCACAATGCCTGTTTTGTGCATCTTGCTTCACTGCGTGCAAGCTGCCGGCTCTCACCCTGCCGGAGGCGAAAGAGCGTGTTCTTCGCGCACTGCTGGTTTTGCTGGTGGAGGTGCGCTCCGGAGCGCTGCTTGCGACGAAAGACTTCCGGGAGCGGCACTTAGCTCCAGGAACCACTGTACCTCTGGCTTTTACTCTATTGTCGTCGGCCTCCTGGCGAAAAGCTTTCCATGCCTTCTTGGCAAGAGAAAAAGCGTGCCAGCACAGCAAACGGCATCCGATCTTGGCCCTGAACACTGTCGTGGCTGCACATTTTTGAAGCATTTATCTTTTTAGTAAAGGTGCGAATTTATTTCGAGATGGCTGTGATCAATGCCCACTTCCCCCGCGCGGTAAAGACGCAGCAAGAATACATTCTTGAGAAAGGAAAAGATCTCGAAAGATGTTCAAGTCCATAGGTGTGGCGCAGATGCTGAAAAGGTGAAAAGCTGAAGAACCTTGCTCAGCTTCATTCCTGTCCAGATTACAGCAGGTGAAGCATGAAGCAGCAGAGCACCGCGCTTTTGTGTGCTCCTAAGGGAATTGCAATAAATCCTGCAAGTTTTCATCTACAAACGCAGTGATCTTCATTCTCTTTTGCCTCCTGAAAAACTCTACGTTTTCCTTGATATCAGTGTAGATCTTGATCTCTGCTTCCTGGGACTTTACCTAGGTGTTTGCAGTTTTGTACTTTCTTCTTTGGCAATAAGAAACTTGTGGTATAAACTGGAACTTGTTTTTCCTGGAAATCATTTCCTTACTACAAATGATACATAGCTGTACCTTACCCGACTTTTTATAACTACTCTTCTTTAGTACAAAAAATTGTTTTTGGAAGGATTCACCACCAGCATTTCAATGATTGAAAAAAGGGACTTACTACTTTTTCTGATTCTCTGTATGTCATTCCTTTTGTTATGTTTCCTTGGCTATTATGTGTATGCACAATGGCTATTGTGCTCCAAAAGGCCTTCAAGGTATTGTGCAGGCTTCTGCCCAGGGAAAGAAACCTCTCCACTTCACCGTCCTAGTCTCAGTCTTCAGCGCTCCAGGGGAACTGTCAAAGTAGCCCGAGTTGGCACAGGTGGTGGCTTGTCCCTGGGAGGCATCTTGATCAATGCGGAATTTTAATAGGCACAGTCGGTGCCTACGGGACAAGGACTTCCCTAGTAATATGAGGGATTTTTCCCACAGAAACAAATCTTGCCATTGAGGGTCCTGGACTCAGTTTGCAGAGCTCCATGGGCACTCTCAAAGCAGCCCGAGATGGCAATTATGGCAGCTTGTTGTTGGGCGCCATCCTGGTTATTGCGGAAATCCAGCAAGCAGCAAGCCCCTGAAGGCCGAAGGACTCCCATTTACTGTGCAGGCTTCTACCCAGAGAAACATAACTCACCTCCACATATTACTCCTCTCAGTTTGCAGAATTCCATGGACACTGTCAAAGCAGCCGAAGTCAGCACAGGTGGAAGCTTTTCTCTGAGACGGCCCCTACAGGCTGAGGCCTGCCAAAGTAGTGTGAGGGATTTTTCCAAGAGAAACAAAACTCATCACCTCACATTCCTAGTCACAGATTGCACATCTCCATGGGCACTGTCAAAGCAGCCCCAGTGTGCACAGGGGGCAGGTTGTCCCTGAAGGCATCTTGATCAATGCGGCAATCCCGAAGGTGTCAAGCGCCTAGGGACAAAGAGCCTTCCCGGTATTTTGTAGATTACTGCCCAGGGAAAGAAAACTCACCACATCACCCTCCTGGCCTCAGTTTGCAGAGCTCCTTGGGAACTATCTAAGCAGCCCGAGTCAGCACTTGGGGCCTTTTTTCCCTGGGCGGCATCTTGATAGTTGCTAAAATCCTGAAGGCAGCCGAGGGCCTTCACGGTACCTCAAGGTACTCCAGTAATAGAGGGCGTTCTGAGCCAGCAATTCCAAGCTTTGCCGGATTTCCCTAAAAAAAAAAGCAGGCAGCGAAGCCAGCCCAGTAGTGGTAACCTCTCGAAAGTATGCTTTCATCTGATACCCAGGACCCTGGGCAGATAGCGCTCTTTTTCTGCTGAAAAAGGCCAGAATTGGCGGCAAATTGTCCCGCCTGAAGGAGGTGTTGTGAGACATCAATTGGCCAACTTTGCCGGATTTACCCAAAACAAAAGCCGGCAGCGACCAGGGGCCTGCATGGGGTTAAAGCTCCGAAAGCCAGCGTTCATCGGATACCCAGGACCCGGGCAGTATGGTGCCTTTTTCAACCGGTAAATGAACAAAATTGGTGGCAACTTCTCCCGCCTGTAGGGGGCGCTGTGAGGCAGCAATTGGCAAACTTTGCCGGATTTCTCCAAAAAAAAAAGGCAGCAGCGACAGGGGGCCTGCATGGGGGTAAAGCACCGAAAGCCAGCTTTCATCTGATACCCACGACCGTGTGGGGATGGTGCCTTTTTCTTGCTGAATATGGCCAAAATTGTCAGAAGCTTGACCCGCATGTAGGGGGCGCTGTGAGGCAGCAATTGGCCAACTTTGCCGGATTTCTCCAAAACAGAAGCCGGCAGCGACCAGGGGTGTGCATGGGGTTGAAGCCCCGAAATCCAGCTTTCATCTGATACCCAGGACCCTGGGCGGATGGTGCCATTTTATCGTGGAAAATGGCCAGAATTGGCAGCAACTTGTCCCGCCTGTAGGGGGCACTGTGAGCCAGCAATTGGCACACTTTGATGGATTTATCCAAAACAAAAGCCGTCAAAGACCAGGGTCCTGCATGGGGTTAAACCCCAAAAGCCAGCTTTCATCTGATACCCAGGACCCTGGAGGGATGCCACCTTTTTCCCGCCAAAAAATGGCCAAAAGTGGCGGCAACGTGACCCGCATGTAGGGGGCGCTGTGAGCCAGAAATTGGCGAAATTTGCCTGATTTCTCCAAAAAAACAGCCAGCAGCGACCGCAGGCCTGCATGGGGTTTAAGCCCTGAAAGCCAGCTTTCATCGGTTACCCAGGACCCTGGGGGGATGGCGCATTTTTCTTAGGGAAAATGGCCAAAATTGGTTGCAACTTGTCTTGCCAGTAGTTGGTGCGCGGTGAGCCAGCAATTGGCACACTTTGCCAGATTTCTCCAAAAACAAAGCCGGCAGCAACCGCAGGCCTGCATGGGGTTAAAGCCCTGAAAGCCAGCTTGCATCTGATTCCCAGGACCCTGGAGAAATTCTGCCTTTTTCCCTCAGAAAATGACTAAAATTGGCGGAAACTTGCCCCGCCTGTAAGGGGCGTTGTGAGCCAGTAATTGTAAAACATTCCCGGATTTTTCCATAAGGAAAACCGCCAAAGATGAGCGGCCAGCTGGTGATTAAAGCCCCAAAAGCCAGCTTTCATCTGATACCCAGGACCCTGGGGGGATGGCACCTTTTTTCTCGGAAAATGGCCGCCATTTGCAAACAGTCACAACACCTGTAGAGTTTGCTCTGAGCCAGCAAATGTCAAACTTTGCTGGATATTTTGAAAAGGAAAGCCCGCAGAGAGGAGGAGCCTACAGGTAGATAAAGCCCCAAAAGCCTGCTTTCTTCTGATACCCAGGACCCTGGGGGGATGGTGCCTTTTTCCCACCAGAAAATAGCCGCCATTTGTGACCACTCGCCCAACCTGTAGAGTTGACTCTGAGCCAGCAATTGTCAAACATTCCCGGATTTTTCCACAAGGAAAGACGGCAAATATGAGGGGCCGGCAGGTGGTTAAAGCCCCAAAAGCCTGCTTTCTTCTGATACCCAGGACCCTGGGGGGATGGTGCCTTTTTCTTGCAGAAAATGGCCGCCATTTGTGACCACTCGCCACACCTGTAATAGGCGCTCGGAGGCAGCAATTGGCAAACTTTGCCGGATTTCTCCATAAGGAACGCTGGCAAATATGAGGGGCCGGCTGGTGGTTAAAGCCCCGAAATCCAGCTTTCATCTGATACCCAGGACGCTGGAGGGATGCCGCCTTTTTCCCGCCAAAAAATGGCCAAATGTGGCGGCAACTTCACCCGCATGAAGGGCGTGCTGTCAGCCAGCAATTGGCGAAATTTGCCTGATTTCTCACAAAAAAAATGCTGGCAGTTACCAGGGGCCTGCATGGGGTTTAAGCCCCGAAAGCCAGCTTTCATCTGATACCCAGGACCCTGGGGGGATGGCGCCTTTCTACTGCGGAAAATGGCCAAAATTGGTGGCAACTTGTCTTGCCTGTAGGTGGCGCGGTGAGCCAGCAATTGGCAAACTTTGCCAGATTTCTCCAAAAACAAAGCCGGCAGCGAGCAGGGGCCTGCATGGGGTAAAGACCTGAAAGCCAGCTTGCATCTGATTCCCAGGACCCTGGAGAATTTGTGCCTTTTTCCTAGGGAAAATGGCCAAAACTGGCAGTAACTTGACCCGCCTGTAGGGGGCGCTGTGAGTCAGCAATTGGAAAACTTTGCCTGATTTCTCAAAAAAAAAAGCCAGCAGTCACAATGGGGCCTGCGTGGGGTTAAAGGCCTGAAAGCCAGCTTTCTTCTGATATCCAGGACCCTGGGGGGATGGCACCGTTTTCCCACCTAAAAAGGCCGCCATTTGTGGCCACTCGCCCAACCTTTAGAGTTTGCTCTGAGCCAGCAAATGTCAAACTTTGCCGGAATTTTTCAAAAGGAAAGCCCGCAGAGAGGAAGAGCCTACAGGTAGTTAAAACCCCAAAAGTCTGCTTTCTTCTGATACCCAGGACCCTGGGGGGATGGTGCCTTTTTCTTAGGGAAAATGGCCAAAGCTGGCAGCAACTTGCCTCACCTGTAGGGGGCGCTGTGAGCCAGCAATTGGCACACTTTGATGGATTTATACAAAAAAAAAGCCGGCAAGGACCAGGGTCCTGCATGGGGTTAAAGCCCCCAAAGCCAGCTTTCATCTGATACCCAGGACGCTGGAGGGATGCCACCTTTTTCCAGCCAAAAAATGGCCAAAAGTGGCGGCAACGTGACCCGCATGTCGGGGGCTCTGTGAGCCAGAAATTGTCGAAATTTGCCTGATTTCTCAAAAAAAACAGCCAGCAGCGACCAGGAGCCTGCATGGGGTTAAAACCCCAAAAGCCTGCTTTCTTCTGATACCCAGGACCCTGGGGGGATGGCGCCTTTTTCTTAGGGAAAATGGCCAAAATTGGTGGCAACTTGTCTTGCCAGTAGTTGGTGCGCGGTGAGCCAGCAATTGTCACACTTTGCCAGATTTCTCCAAAAACAAAGCAGGCAGCGACCGCAGGCCTGCATGGGGTTAAAGCCCAGAAAGCCAGCTTGCATCTGATTCCCAGGACCCTGGAGAAATTCTGCCTTTTTCCCTCAGAAAATGACTAAAATTGGCGAAAATTCGCCCCGCCTGTAGGGGGCGCTGTGAGCCAGAAATTGTAAAACATTCCCAGATTTCTCCATAAGGAAAACCGGCAAAGATGAGCGGCCAACTGGTGATTAAAGCCCCGAAAGCCAGATTTCATCTGATACCCAGGACCCTGGGGGGATGGCACCGTTTTCCCACCTAAAAAGGCCGCCATTTGTGGCCACTCGCCCAACCTGTAGAGTTTGTTCTGAGCCAGCAAATGTCAAACTTTGCCGGAATTTTTCAAAAGGAAAGCCCACAGAGAGGAAGAGCCTACAAGCAGTTTAAGCCCCGAAAGCCAGCTTTCATCTGATACCCAGGACCCTGGGGGGATGGCGCCTTTCTCCTGCGGAAAATGGCCAAAATTGGTGGCAACTTGTCTTGCCTGTAGGTGGCGCGGTGAGCCAGCAATTGGCAAACTTTGCCGGATTTCTCCAAAAACAAAGCCGGCAGCGAGCAGGGGCCTGCATGGGGTAAAGACCTGAAAGCCAGCTTGCATCTGATTCCCAGGACCCTGGAGAATTTGTGCCTTTTTCCTAGGGAAAATGGCCAAAATTGGCAGTAACTAGACCTGCCTGTAGGGGGCGCTGTGAGTCAGAAATTGGCACACTTCGCCTGATTTCTCAAAAAAAAAGCCAGCAATCACAATGGAGCCTGCGTGGGGTTAAAGCCCCGAAAGCCAGCTTTCATCGGATACCCAGGACCCTGGGGGGATGGCGCCTTTTTCCTGCGGAAAATGGCCAAAATTGGTGGCAACTTGTCTTGCCTTTAGGTGGCGCGGTGAGCCAGCAATTAGTAAACCTTTCCGGATTTCTCCAAAAACAAAGCCGGCAGCGACCAAGGGCCTGCATGGGGTTAAAGCCCAGAAAGCCAGCTTTCATCTGATTCCCAGGACCCTGGGGAGATGGCGCCTTTTTCCCGCCAAAAATTGCTAAAACTGGCGGCAACTTGCCCGGCCTGTAGAGGGCGCTGTGAGCCAGGAATTGGCACACTTCGCCTGATTTCTCAAAACAAAAAAAGCCAGCAGTCACAATGGGGCCTGCATGGGGTTAAAGCCCCGAAAGCCAGCTTTCATCTGATACCCAGGACCCTGGGGGGATGGCGCCTTTTTCGTAGTGAAAATGGCCAAAATTGGTGGCAACTTGTCTTGCCTGTAGTTGGTGTGGTGAGCCAGCAATTGGCAAATTTTGCCGGATTTCTCCAAAAACAAAGCCGGCAGCGAGCAGGGGCCTGCATGGGGTAAAGACCTGAAAGCCAGCTTGCATCTGATTCCCAGGACCCTGGAGAATTTGTGCCTTTTTCCTAGGGAAAATGGCCAAAACTTGCAGTAACTTGACCCGCCTGTAGGGGGCGCTGTGAGCCAGAAATTGGCACACTTCGCCTGATTTCTCAAAAAAAAGCCAGCAGTGACAAGGGGCCTGCGTGGGGTTAAAGCCCCAAAAGCCAGCTTTCATCTGATACCCAGGACCCTCGGGGGATGGTGCCTTTTTCTTGCAGAAAATGGCCACAATTTCTGACCACTCGCCACACCTGTAATAGGCGCTCGGAGGCAGCAATTGGCAAACTTTGCCGGATTTCTCCATAAGGAACGCCGGCAAAGATGAGAGGCCGGCTGGTGGTTAAAGCTCCAAAAGCCAGCTTTCATCTGATACCCAGGACGCTGGAGGGATGCCGCCTTTTTCCCGCCAAAAAATGGCCAAAGGTGGCGGCAACTTGATCCGCATGTAGGGCGCGCTGTGAGCCAGCAATTGGCGAAATTTTCCTGATTTCTCAAATAAAAAAAGCTAGCAGTTACCAGAGGCCTGCATGGGGTTTAAGCCCCGAAAGCCAGCTTTCATCTGATACCCAGGACACTTGGGGGGACGGCGCCTTTTTCCTGCGGAAAATGGCCACGATTTGTGGCCACTCGCCCAACCTGTAGAGTTTGCTCTGAGCCAGAAATTGTAAAACTTTCCCAGATTTCTCCATAAGGAAAGCTGGCAAAGATGAGCGGCCGGCTGGTGATTAAAGCCCAAAAGCCCGATTTCATCTGATACCCAGGATCCTGGGGAGATTTTGCCTTTTTCCCTCGGAAAATGGCCGCCATTTGCAAACAGTCACAACACCTGTAGAGTTTGCTCTGAGCCAGCAAATGTCAAACTTTGCCGGATTTTTTCAAAAGGAAAGCCCGCAGAGAAGAGGAGCCTACAGGTAGTTAAAGCCCCAAAAGCCAGCTTTCTTCTGATACCCAGGACGCTGGAGGGATGCCACCTTTTTCTTGCAGAAAATGGCCACCATTTGTGACCACTCGCCACACCTGTAATAGGCGCTCGGAGGCAGCAATTGGCAAACTTTGCCGGATTTCTCCATAAGGAACGCCAGCAAATATGAGGGGCAGGCTGGTGGTTAAAGCCGCGAAAGCCAGCTTTCATCTGATACCCAGGACCCCTGGGGGGATAGCGCCTTTTTCGTAGGGAAAATGGCCAAAATTGGTGGCAACTTGTCTTGCCTGTAGGTGGCGCGGTGAGCCAGCAATTGGCAAACTTTGCCGGATTTCTCCAAAAACAAAGCTGGCAGCGAGCAGGGGCCTGCATGGGGTAAAGACCTGAAAGCCAGCTTGCATCTGATTCCCAGGACCCTGGAGAATTTGTGCCTTTTTCCTAGGGAAAATGGCCAAAATTGGCAGTAACTAGACCTGCCTGTAGGGGGCGCTGTGAGTCAGAAATTGGCACACTTCGCCTGATTTCTCAAAAAAAAAGCCAGCAGTCGCAATGGGGCCTGCGTGGGGTTAAAGCCCCGAAAGCCAGGTTTCATCGGATACCCAGGACCCTGGGGGGATGGTGCCTTTTTCCTGCGGAAAATGGCCAAAATTGGTGGCAACTTGTCTTGCCTTTAGGTGGCGCGGTGAGCCAGCAATTAGTAAACCTTTCCGGATTTCTCCAAAAACAAAGCCGGCAGCGACCAAGGGCCTGCATGGGGTTAAAGCCCAGAAAGCCAGCTTTCATCTGATTCCCAGGACCCTGGGGAGATGGCGCCTTTTTCCCGCCAAAAATTGCTAAAACTGGCGGCAACTTGCCCACCTGTAGAGGGCGCTGTGAGCCAGGAATTGGCACACTTCGCCTGATTTCTCAAAACAAAAAAAGCCAGCAGTCACAATGGGGCCTGCATGGGGTTAAAGCCCCGAAAGCCAGCTTTCATCTGATACCCAGGACCCTGGGGGGATGGCACCGTTTTCCCACCGAAAAAGGCCGCCATTTGTGGCCACTCGCCCAACCTGTAGGGTTTGCTCTGAGCCAGCAAATGTCAAACTTTGCCGGAATTTTTCAAAAGGAAAGCCCGCAGAGAGGAAGAGCCTACTGGTAGTTAAAGCCCCAAAAGCCTGCTTTCTTCTGATACCCAGGACCCTGGGGTGATGCCGCATTTTTCTTAGGGAAAATGGCCAAAATTGGTGGCAACTTTTCTTGCCAGTAGTTGGTGCGCGGTGAGCCAGCAATTGGCACACTTTGCCAGATTTCTCCAAAAACAAAGCTGGCAGCGACCGCAGGCCTGCATGGGGTAAAAGCCCCGAAAGCCAGCTTTCATCTGATACCCAGGACACTTGGGGGGACGGCGCCTTTTTCCTGCGGAAAATGGCCACGATTTGTGGCCACTCGCCCAACCTGTAGAGTTTGCTCTGAGCCAGAAATTGTAAAACTTTCCCAGATTTCTCCATAAGGAAAGCTGGCAAAGATGAGCGGCCGGCTGGTGATTAAAGCCCAAAAGCCCGATTTCATCTGATACCCAGGATCCTGGGGAGATTTTGCCTTTTTCCCTCGGAAAATGGCCGCCATTTGCAAACAGTCACAACACCTGTAGAGTTTGCTCTGAGCCAGCAAATGTCAAACTTTGCCGGATTTTTTCAAAAGGAAAGCCCGCAGAGAAGAGGAGCCTACAGGTAGTTAAAGCCCCAAAAGCCAGCTTTCTTCTGATACCCAGGACGCTGGAGGGATGCCACCTTTTTCTTGCAGAAAATGGCCACCATTTGTGACCACTCGCCACACCTGTAATAGGCGCTCGGAGGCAGCAATTGGCAAACTTTGCCGGATTTCTCCATAAGGAACGCCAGCAAATATGAGGGGCAGGCTGGTGGTTAAAGCCGCGAAAGCCAGCTTTCATCTGATACCCAGGACCCCTGGGGGGATAGCGCCTTTTTCGTAGGGAAAATGGCCAAAATTGGTGGCAACTTGTCTTGCCTGTAGGTGGCGCGGTGAGCCAGCAATTGGCAAACTTTGCCGGATTTCTCCAAAAACAAAGCTGGCAGCGAGCAGGGGCCTGCATGGGGTAAAGACCTGAAAGCCAGCTTGCATCTGATTCCCAGGACCCTGGAGAATTTGTGCCTTTTTCCTAGGGAAAATGGCCAAAATTGGCAGTAACTAGACCTGCCTGTAGGGGGCGCTGTGAGTCAGAAATTGGCACACTTCGCCTGATTTCTCAAAAAAAAAGCCAGCAGTCGCAATGGGGCCTGCGTGGGGTTAAAGCCCCGAAAGCCAGGTTTCATCGGATACCCAGGACCCTGGGGGGATGGTGCCTTTTTCCTGCGGAAAATGGCCAAAATTGGTGGCAACTTGTCTTGCCTTTAGGTGGCGCGGTGAGCCAGCAATTAGTAAACCTTTCCGGATTTCTCCAAAAACAAAGCCGGCAGCGACCAAGGGCCTGCATGGGGTTAAAGCCCAGAAAGCCAGCTTTCATCTGATTCCCAGGACCCTGGGGAGATGGCGCCTTTTTCCCGCCAAAAATTGCTAAAACTGGCGGCAACTTGCCCACCTGTAGAGGGCGCTGTGAGCCAGGAATTGGCACACTTCGCCTGATTTCTCAAAACAAAAAAAGCCAGCAGTCACAATGGGGCCTGCATGGGGTTAAAGCCCCGAAAGCCAGCTTTCATCTGATACCCAGGACCCTGGGGGGATGGCACCGTTTTCCCACCGAAAAAGGCCGCCATTTGTGGCCACTCGCCCAACCTGTAGGGTTTGCTCTGAGCCAGCAAATGTCAAACTTTGCCGGAATTTTTCAAAAGGAAAGCCCGCAGAGAGGAAGAGCCTACTGGTAGTTAAAGCCCCAAAAGCCTGCTTTCTTCTGATACCCAGGACCCTGGGGTGATGCCGCATTTTTCTTAGGGAAAATGGCCAAAATTGGTGGCAACTTTTCTTGCCAGTAGTTGGTGCGCGGTGAGCCAGCAATTGGCACACTTTGCCAGATTTCTCCAAAAACAAAGCTGGCAGCGACCGCAGGCCTGCATGGGGTAAAAGCCCCGAAAGCCAGCTTGCATCTGATTCCCAGGACCCTGGAGAAATTCTGCCTTTTTCCCTCAGAAAATGACTAAAATTGGCGGAAACTTGCCCTGCCTGTAAGGGGCGTTGTGAGCCAGTAATTGTAAAACATTCCCGGATTTTTCCATAAGGAAAACCGCCAAAGATGAGCGGCCAGCTGGTGATTAAAGCCCCAAAAGCCAGCTTTCATCTGATACCCAGGACCCTGGGGAGATTTTGCCTTTCTCCCTCGGAAAATGGCCACCATTTGCAAACAGTCACAACACCTGTAGGGTTTGCTCTGAGCCAGCAAATGTCAAACTTTGCCGGACTTTTTCAAAAGGAAAGCCCGCAGAGAGGAGGAGCCTACAGGTAGTTAAAGCTCCAAAAGCCTGCTTTCTTCTGATACCCAGGACCCTGGGGGGATGGTGCCTTTTTCTTGCAGAAAATGGCCACAATTTCTGACCACTTGCCACACCTGTAATAGGCGCTCGGAGGCAGCAATTGGCAAACTTTGCCGGATTTCTCCATAAGGAACGCTGGCAAATATGAGGGGCTGGCTGGTGGTTAAAGCCGCGAAAGCCAGCTTTCATCTGATACCCAGGACGCTGGAGGGATGCCGCCTTTTTCCCGCCAAAAAATGGCCAAAGGTGGCGGCAACTTGATCCGCATGTAGGGCGCGCTGTGAGCCAGCAATTGGCGAAATTTGCCTGATTTCTCAAATAAAAAAAGCTAGCAGTTACCAGAGGCCTGCATGGGGTTTAAGCCCCGAAAGCCAGCTTTCATCTGATACCCAGGACACTTGGGGGGACGGCGCCTTTTTCCTGCGGAAAATGGCCACGATTTGTGGCCACTCGCCCAACCTGTAGAGTTTGCTCTGAGCCAGAAATTGTAAAACTTTCCCAGATTTCTCCATAAGGAAATCCGGCAAAGATGAGGGGCAGGCTGGTGATTAAAGCCCCAAAAGCCCGATTTCATCTGACACCCAGGACCCTGGGGAGATTTTGCCTTTTTCCCTCGGAAAATGGCCGCCATTTGCAAACAGTCACAACACCTGTAGAGTTTGCTCTGAGCCAGCAATTGTCAAACTTTGCCGGATTTTTTCAAAAGGAAAGCCCGCAGAGAGGAGGAGCCTACAGGTAGTTAAAGCCCCAAAAGCCTGCTTTCTTCTGATACCCAGGACCCTCGGGGGATGGTGCCTTTTTCTTGCAGAAAATGGCCGCCATTTGTGACCACTCGCCACACCTGTAATAGGCGCTCTGAGGCAGCAATTGGCAAACTTTGCCGGATTTCTCCATAAGGAACGCCGGCAAATATGAGGGGCTGGCTGGTGGTTAAAGCCGCGAAAGCCAGCTTTCATCTGATACCCAGGACGCTGGAGGGATGCCGCCTTTTTCCCGCCAAAAAATGGCCAAATGTGGCGGCAACTTGACCCGCATGTAGGGGGCGCTGTGAGCCAGCAATTGGCGAAATTTTCCTGATTTCTCCAAAAAAAAATCCGGCAGCGACCAGCGGCCTGAATGGGGTTTATGCCCTGAAAGCCAGCTTTCATCGGATACCCAGGACGCTAGAGGGATGCCGCCTTTTTCCCGCCAAAAAATGGCCAAAAGTGGCAGCAACTTGACCCGCATGTAGGGGGCGCTGTGAGCCAGCAATTGGCGAAATTTTCCTGATTTCTCCAAAAAAAAAGCCGGCAGTGACAAGGGTCCTGCATGGGGTTAAAGCCCTGAAAGCCAGCTTTCATCTGATACCCAGGATCCTGGGGAGATTTTGCCTTTTTCCCTCGGAAAATGGCCGCCATTTGTAAACAGTCACAAAGCCTGTAGAGTTTGCTCTCAGCCAGCAATTGTCAAACTTTGCCGGATTTTTTCAAAAGGAAAGCCGGCAGAGAGGAGGAGCCTACAGGTAGTTAAAGCCCCAAAAGCCTGCTTTCTTCTGACGCCAAGGACCCTGGGGGGATGGCGCCTTTTTTCCCACCAAAAATTGGCCAAAATTGGCGGTAACTTGACCCGCCTGTAGGTGGTGCGGTGAGCCAGCAATTGGCAAACTTTGCCAGGTTTCTCCAAAAAACAGCCAGCAGCGAACAGGGGCCTGCATGTGGTTAAAGCCCTGAAAGCCAGCTTTCATATGATTCCCAGGACCCTGGGGAGATGCCGCCTTTTTCCCGCCAAAAATGGGTAAGATTGGCGGCAACTTGCCCCGCCTGTAGGGGGCGCTGTGAGCCTACAACTGGCAAAATTTGCTGGATTTCTCCGAAACAGAAAACGGCAGCGACCACGGGCCTCCATGGGGTTAGAGCCCTGAAAGCCAGCTTTCCTCTGACTCCAAGGACCCGGGGAGGATGGCGCCTTTTTCCCGCCGAAAATGGACAAAATTGGAGGCAACTTGTCTTGCCTGTAGGTGGCGCTGTGAGCCTGCAATTAGCACACTTTGATGGATTTCTCCAAAAAGAAAGCTGGCAGCAACCAGGAGCCTGCAGGCGGTTAATGCCCCGAAAGCCCACTTTCATCGGATACCCAGGACCCTGGGATGATGGTGCCTTTTTCCCGCCAAAAATGGACAAAATTGGAGGCAACTTGTCTTGCCTGTAGGTGGCGCTGTGAGCCAGCAATTAGCAAACTTTGCCAACTTTTTTTCTCTAAAAACAAAGCTAGCAGCGACCAGGGGTCTGCATGGAGTTAAAGCCCTGAAAGCCAGCTTTCTTCGGATAATCAGGACCCGGGAGAAATTTTGCCTTTTTCCTAGGGAAAATGGCCAAAATTGGCAGCAACTTGCCCCGCCTGTAGGGGGCACTGTGAGCCAGGAGTTGGCAAAGTCTACCGGATTTCTCAAAAAAAAAAAAGCCGGCAAAGACCAGGGGCCTGCATGGGGTTAAAGCCCTGAAAGCCAGCATGCATCTGATTCTCTGGGTCCAAGGCGGATGGCGCATTTTTCCCGCCGAAAATGGCCAAAATTGGCAGAAACTTGACCCGCCTGTAAGGGGGCGCTGTGAGCCAGCAATTGTCACACTTCGCCTCATTTCTCTAAAAAAAAAGCCAGCATGACCAGGGGCCTGCATGGGGTTAAAGCCCCGAAAGCCAGCTTGCATCTGATACCCAGGACACTTGGGGGGATGGCACCGTTTTCCCAGCGAAAATGGCCGCCATTTGTGGCCACTCAAGCAACCTGTAGAGTTTGCTCTGAGCCAGAAATTGGCAAATTTTCCTGGATTTCTCCATAAGGAAATCCGGCAAAGATGAGCAGCCGACTGGTGGTTAAAGCCCCAAAAGCCCGATTTCATCTGATACCCAGGACCCTGGGGAGATTTTGCCTTTTTCCCTCGGAAAATGGCCGCCATTTGCAAACAGTCACAACACCTGTAGAGTTTGCTCTGAGCCAGCAAATGTCAAACTTTGCCGGATTTTTTCAAAAGGAAAGCCCGCAGAGAAGAGGAGCCTACAGGTAGTTAAAGCCCCAAAAGCCTGCTTTCTTCTGATACCCAGGACCCTCGGGGGATGGCACCTTTTCCCACGGAAAACTGACGCCATTTGCAAACAGTCACAACACCTGTAGAGTTTGCTCTGAGCCAGCAATTGTCAAACTTTGCCGGATTTTTTCAAAAAATTGCCAGCAATTGTCAAACTTTGCTAGGTTTCTCCAAAAAAACAGCCAGCAGGGACCAGGGGCCTGCATGGGGTTAAAGCCCTGAAAGCCAGCTTGCATATGATTCCCAGGACCCTGGGGAGATGCCACCTTTTTCCCCCAAAAAATGGCTAAAATTGGCGGCAACTTGCCCGGCCTTTAGGGGGCGCTGTGAGCCAGTAATTGGCAAAATTTGCTGGATTTCCCCAAAAAAAAAGCCGTCAGCGACAGGTGCCATGCCTGTGGTTAAAGCCCCTAAAGCCAGCTTTCATATTATACCCAGGACCTTGGAGGGACGGCACCTTTTTATCTGCTGTAAATGGGCGCCATTTGCAGTTCCTGACTCTGCCAGTAGGGGGTGCTCTAAAATAGGAATTGGCAAACATTGCTGGAATTCCCCATAACAAAAGCCGGCAGCGACGAGCGGCCTTGCAGGTCGTTCAAGACCCAAAACTCAGCTTTCATCTAATACCTAGGACCCTGGGGGGATGGCACCTTTTTCCCGCTGAAAATGGCCACAATTTGTATTTCCTGACTCGGCCAGTAGGGGGCAATCTGAGCCATTCCTTTATGGACTTTACTGGATTTACCCATTAAAAAAATCCGGCAGCGACGAGGGGCTTGCAAGTCGTTAAACCCTGAAAGCCAGCTTTCATCTGATACCCAGGACCCTGGGGGCCATCTTTTTCCTGGGGAAAATGGGCGCCATTTGCAGTTCCTGACTCTGTCAGTAGTGGGCGCTCTGAGCCAGCAATTGCAAACTTTCCAAGATTTCCCCATAACAAAATCCGACAGCGATGAGGGGCCTCCCGGTAATTAAACACCGAAATCCAGCTTTCATCTGATACCCAGAACCCTGGGGGGATGGCAACTTTTTTTTCCATGCAAAATGGGCGCCATTTTGGGCCACTCATACCGCCTTTAGGGGGCGCTCTGAGCCAGCATTTGCAAACTTTGCCGGATTTCTCCAAAACAAAATCTGGCAGCGTTGAGCGGTGTTTGAAGCCCCAAAAGCCACCTTTCATCTGATAACCAGGACCCTAGGAGGGATGGCGTTTTGCCACAGAAAATGGCCACCATTTGGGACCACTTGCCCCGCCTGTAGGAGATGCTCTGAGCAAGCAATTGGCCAATATTTCCAGATTTCTCCAAAATGAAAGCCGGCAGCAACGTGGAGCCTGCAGGTGGTTAAAGCCCCGAAAGCCAGCTTTCTCCTGATACCCAAGACCCTTCTGGGATTGCGCCTTTTTCCCGCAGGAAAATGCCGCCATTTGGGGCCACTCATACCACCTGTAGGGGGCGCTCTGAGCCAGCAATTGGCAAGCTTTGCTGGATTTCTCCGAAACGAAAGCCACCAGCAACGTGAGTCCAACAGAGTTAAACCCCGAAAGCCAGCTTTCTCCTGATACCCAGGACCATAGGAGGGATGGCGCGCTTTTTTTGCCACAGAAAATGGCAGCCATTTGGGACCACTCATCCTGCCTCTAGGAGACGCTCTGTGCAAGCAATTGGCAAACTTTGCCGGATTTCTCCAAAACGAAAGACGGCAGCGATGTGGAGCCTGCAGGTGTTTGAAGCTCCAAAAGCCAGCTTTCATCTGATACCCAGGACCCTAGGGGGATGGCGCCTTTTTCCCACAGAAAATGGCTGCCATTTGCAGCCACTCGTCCCACCTATACAGGGCTCTCTGAGCCAGCAATTGTCAAACTTTGCCAGATTTATCCAAAACGAAAGCCAGCAGCTACGATGGGGCCTACAGGTGGTTAAAGCCCTGAAAGCCAGCTTTCATCTGATACCCAGGACCCTTGGGGGGATTGTGCCTTTTTCCTGTGCAAAATGGTGTCAATTTGTGGCCACTCGCTATGCCTATTGGGGGCGCTCTGAGCTAGCAATTGGCCAACTTTGCTGGATTTCTCCAAAACAAAAGCCGCCAGTGACGTGAGGCCAACAGGGAGTTAAAGACCTGAAAGCCAGCTTTCATCTGATACCCAGGACCCTGGGGGGATGCTGCATAACAGACTTCTCCCATGACTCCTTCTCACGGGCAAAGTGGAGTTTCAAGGACTCTGCTCTTTGTTTAAAAAAACCAAAACCCTTATGAACTTTGCAGCCTGCCCCTCTCTCTGAGGCATGCTTCATATTCTCTTGCTGCTTTACGTTCAGCCTGATGCTTCATGAAGGGCAGAGTGTTCTGTCTGACAGGTCATCCCAGCCAGACCTGGTGACACAGCTGCTGCTTGGCCTGAGCTGTCCAGTATGTTGGCTTCTGCAGAGACATGCTGACTCTCTGAAGGACAAGGCAAAAGCACCTGTGTCACTGCTCATGGAAATGCAAATGAGGTGCTGAGCAGCAGGCCAGTAACCCCTGTCATCTTCTGGCCTTTCTGGCAGTTCTTTCTGTTGCAGCCTCTTAAATATCTCCTGTCGGAAACTGTCATCTCATATCTTTTCTGTCCCTTCAGGATTTTCAGAAGTCCAGCCTAGGCTGTGTCAAAGCTGTCCGTAAAGCCTTCCAACAGATCAAGGACCTATGCCTGAGTGGAGGTAAGAAGAGAGCCCTGCAGATGGCTCCCAAGGGCTGCCAGCATTCCCAGCCATGGGGGGGAAAAAGTTGAAACAGCTTTACCTCAGCTAGTTGTTCAGATAAATCAGTGCAGATGCCCACATGGCTTCCTCTTTCTGCTTGTACAATTGATTTTTTTCTTTTATTAACAGTTTCAGTTAGCATTAAATTGGTAACCAATACTCAAACATAAGTGTGGTGTTACATTTTATTTAAATGGTATGCTCTGTCTCACCCCTCAAAAATGTACGGTTTATTCCAAGCCTGTGATCCTCCCCTGAAGTATCATGTATCTATAGTCCCATTGGCCAAAGTCTTATTCCACGCCCACCTTGAATCTCCCTGTTAAGCTATGCGAGGGAGACCAGGCTCTCTTTTGGCCCCTTTCTCCCTAGGCTCTCCCTTCCCTTCCCTTCCCTTCCCTTCCCTTCCCTTCCCTTCCCTTCCCTTCCCTTCCCTTCCCTTCCCTTCCCGGAACCTTCCTTCCCTTCCCTTCCCTTCCCTTCCCTTCCCTTCCCTTCCCTTCCCTTCCCTTCCCTTCCCTTCCCTTCCCTTCCCTTCCCTTCCCTTCCCTTCCCTTCCCGGAACCTTCCCGGAACCTTCCCGGAACCTTCCCTTCCCGGAACCTTCCTGGAACCTTCCATTCCCGGAACCTTCCCTTCCCGGAACCTTCCCTTCCCTTCCCGGAACCTTCCCTTCCCGGAACCTTCCCGGAGCCTTCCCGGAACCTTCCCTTCCCGGAACCTTCCCGGAACCTTCCCGGAACCTTCCCTTCCCGGAACCTTCCCTTCCCTTCCCGGAACCTTCCCTTCCCAGAACTTTCCCGGAGCCTTCCCAGAACCTTCCCTTCCCAGAACCTTCCCGGAGCCTTCCCGGAACCTTCCCTTCCCGGAACCTTCCCGGAACCTTCCCGGAACCTTCCCTTCCCAGAACCTTCCCGGAGCCTTCCCAGAACCTTCCCTTCCCGGAACCTTCCCTTCGCAGAACCTTCCCGGAGCCTTCCCGGAACCTTCCCTTCCCAGAACCTTCCCTTCCGGGAACCTCCCTCCCCGTTCCGAAACCTTCCCGGAACCTTCCCTTCCCTTTCCGGAACCTTTCCTTCCTGGACTCTCTCAGAACTTCCCATGTTGGAACTTCCCTCCCCTTCCCTCTCTCTTCTCCTCTCCCCTCTCCCATTCCCCAGTGCAGCACTGTAGCTGGTATTCCAGCTACCGTACAAGCTGTGAGAAGCAGTGATCAATCCTGCACCTTACAGATAAATCAGTAACATTCATTCAGCCCTTGTGGTGCCGGGGTATCCTCACAGGAGCGGCGCCCCCGGGACGGAGCTGGCCCCGCCGCTGGCTGCCGTCACCTGCCCCCACCACCCGCACTCCCACTTAGGTTCATCTTTTCCTCTCTGCTGGGATGAACTCCCTAGGGAATTCCATTTCCAGCAGCGTGGCCTGCTGGGAAAAGGAAGAGAGGAAGAGGAAATGTGGTGCCAGAGCTGTGTTCCATCAGGTTGTGTTTCACTCTGGGCAAAGTCATCTGAGTCTCTGGGCGGAGGTGAAATTGCTGAGTGCTTTGATGAGCAATCCAGTGAACAGGGAACTCAGAATCGCAAGTGCTGATGGAACAATTGTCTTAGCTCTGCTTAGTCTGTGTCTGTGAGAAGTGGGATTTGGGCTGGAGAGGTCCTGTTGGGAACAAAGGATGGAGTAAAGCCACTTTGGGGATACGCAGTGAAGGACTGAGTTGCAGGGAAGGAGAGTGTTTATGAACTGTGTATTCCCCTGAAACTGGGGCTGCAGCAGGGTTTGGTCTGGGCCTGTAAGGATAAGCCATAAACAATTTAACCAAGCCCCAGAACCCTCAATGGATGTTTGAAATACTTCCACATAAAGGCAAAGCAGTAATGATCTCAGAGGAAAAATTACAGGTGATTGCTTATGATCCATGGGGAATTTCCTTTGGAATTATCAATCAGAGAGTGTATTGGAGCAGAGCACATCTTTTGGCTCTTTTTCTGGTCTGTACACTATCTCCTCTCTGACTTAAGAGTTTTGTGTGCTCCTGTGGGCAATTGGAGAGACGGGGACTCCATGATTTGCATGCATAAAGCAAATTTATTCATTCCAAAAGCTCAGTATATATACCTTTTCAGCTATAGCTAATAACAGCAGTAATCACAACATTTATCTTTCTTAGTAACATTGATTAATCATAGCTTTGCACAGACTCATACAGGCACATACAGTCTTTCATGATTTCTCTCAAACAAAACATACCAAGCACACCACTATCTTTTGCTTTCCCCTTCAGAGTTCCGCTTTCTGTTGCCAAGGCTTGTGGCCTACCAGGGTGTCTTGGTTTGGGCCAAATTTGGGAGAAAACTTTTAAAGGGGTTCTTCTAGAAAATAGATTTAAGTGGCCCCTTTCTTAATTGCTTTTGGAAAATATTTTTTTCAAGAAAAGTGGGGAAAATTTGTTTATTTAACAGGCAAAGCATTCACTAGCACAAAAAAAATTAACTTTATTAAACAATAAATCCTCTTGCCACTCTAAAAGAGATGAAAAACTCAGCAAGTCTCTTTTATGGGCTGTAGCTTGGCTTATTCAGTCTCTTATCAATCTTTTTGGTGCTGGAAATGCTGCGGCCCAGACCCGGCCCGGTGGGCCACAGGTGTGAGCTGCCAGTTCTCTTCTGGTTGTTTAGTCCAGAGCAAGTTTAAACAATTCTAAGAAAAAGAGAAACCACAGTCCTGGGAACTTTTCTGACTTAGCTAGCTAGGAACTAACTAAAAGCAACAAAGGAGAGCTCTGTCCCGCTCTCTGTGTCTGCAGACAATGCAGTCCAGGAGCCTGCGCACTTCTCTCCCCCTCCCTTTGCTCTCAGAACCAGTGGTTCTTAAAAGTGCAAAACTTATTTTTGAGCTAAACAGATGAATGGGGATACAAGCATCATAAAGTCACCCTAGGACACAGGGTTAACACATCTATGTCAGTTACAAGCTGAGGAGTACTTTCAGTCCTGCTTTCTAGCTGTATTCCCATATGCTCCCATTAAGGCAGCAGCATGTTTTCAGTTTGAAATTTGGGGTGGTTTTGTTTCTTTAGGGTTTGGGTTTTTTCCCAAGTGAATAAGGCCTCCCCTACATACTCTGTGTTGTTCTAGACAGCTGCTTTGGTTATGGGTCAGAAAGAAGGAAGGAAAATGACTTTTTATTATCTTCAAATTTTTCCAGACAGAAGTGGGACATCGTCTTTCCCCTCCCCAAAGCACTGCAGGCACATGAGAATAGCTCAGTTCTGGCCCAGTTCTCTGAGAAATAACACCATTTGGGAGGTCAAGTGCTGATAAAAACTCTCTTGTCTCCTGGTTGCAAAGGTTTGGTCCTACAGTCCCAGACTGATGAGGGAGAAAAGGAACTTGTGGAAAAGCTGGAAATGGAAAATCATTCCTTGTGCAGTCTTTTGGTCCTGTGGTCTGTGTGACTGTCTGGTATCTTTCTAACAAGACTTGTCAGAGATTCAGATTTAGGGAATTTAATTTGGGTCTGTTCATTACAAAATCTTGCCAAGCCTAAAGGCCTGGGGTGATGACTGCTCTCAGCAAAGGTACTTAATTAATCATCTGTCCAATTTCCCACAGCACTAGGCAGGGTGCTGTGTGACCTTTGGCTTCCTCTGTGTGTGTGTCAGTAAGCCAGGGCTGGGACAAGGAAGGACTCGTGCTGGAGCTGTTGCCCTTTGGAGCCATTTTAAAGGTCTGATCCTAGAACATTTTGGAGGCTGTTTCCAGAGTTGCATTTGTAGCTAGATCTCACTCCAAGTGCAGCAGTCCAGGGGAGTGTTCTGACTTCTCCAGACTTCTGCTCAGCCAGGCTGTGGCTGTCGCTGGCTCAGATAGAGACTGAGGCAGGTTTTCCAGGGAACTGGAGATCAATAAGGACTAGTGCTCTGGAAAGCAGAGACCTGCAGGGATTGTTTTTTGTGAAACTGAGATGAAATTTCTAAAAGTAACACAAAATTCAATTTTTTGTAGTTTTTGTGGAGGACAGGAGAACTAGATCAGAACTGGCTTTTGTGGTAAGAGGGTGTGTGGAGCTGCATCCCTACATTTGGAGTGATCTGTGTGATTAAAATGAAGTCACAGCCCCAGAGACTAAAGGTTTCAGCTCACTCCTATCCCCAGTTGTCCCCAGCATGTTGCCAATTCAGACTGGTTTAAGACTGTCCATGCCCCGGTCACTGGAGTCCCCAGTGCCTGAGACACAGAGAGAGCCCTGGCCCGGTCACTGGAGTCCCCAGTGCCTGAGACACAGAGAGAGCCCTGGCCAAGTGGCCATTGCCACTCAAATAGAAATGAGGTTTGCCAGACTTGCTGTGGACAGAAACTACTCTGTGCTTGATTAAGTTTTACAATTTTGAGTACATCTGGATGCATAATCACTTAATTCTGCCTCCAGGGAGAGGGATTTTCCTCTCCCCTATTTAGATTGTAAATTAAGTAACTATAGAATTGCACATAATTTTACGAAGGAAAACAGGAAGAGTAACACCCCGTGCTAAATGAGATTTTTTTTTTCTTGTGGCCATTTATTTTATGTTAGACCTGCCTTTCCCAGTGTGCTTTGGTGTTTTAGCTATTTGGGAATCATTTCAGCCGACTCTGCAGTGAAAACGAGAAGGTGAGGATGAGTGACCAACACCCTGGGAAGGCCTGTGGGTGTGCCCGGATCAGGAGCAAATGATCAAGGCCTATCTTCTCCTGTTTGGAGGCCAGATGTGGCAACACCACAACATTGCAGTGCAGAATTAGTGCCATGGGTAAGAGCTGCACAGTTGCCCTGAGCCCCAGCCTCTGCATCAGCAGGGGTGGGTGGGTAGAATTGCAACCTCCTTTGCTTCTTTCTGTCTGAACAGCCAGGTTTTGTTTGCAGGGCAAGGTGTCTACCCTTCCTCTTTTCCCCAGTATTTTCTTAGTAAGGTGGTACCTGGCTGGCAAGATCTCACATTCTCCCCTTGCCATGCCATCTGTATGAAGTTTCCCAGTCTAGACATCTTTGGTCTGCCACACCATATATCACAGCCTCTCCTCCCTCTATGAATGTTTGAGCAAGCAGAGGGAAGCAAAATAAATTTTATAGCTCTCCATCTTCATCACCTGTCATCAACACTGGCAACCCTCACTGTGGGGATGTTTCTATCAGAAGACATTTCTCCATGTTCCCTTCCAAAGGAGAAAGACCAAAAACAAGATGGTGTTTGATATGATGCTTGTCAGGTCCCCCAGGTTGGAGGCAGTTCATTAGTATTTGAATGGTTACTCTTAATGAAATTGAATAACCTTCCTGGCAGTCTTGGAAGAACAGATGCAATAGCAAGGTACGAATTAAGAGCAGATGATGACCCAGTACTGGGGAAAAAGGAAACATTTAAAAGCTGCTGAAGGTAGTATTATTGTTTCAATAAAATGTGTAGCATGCCAGGCTGCAATACCTGGGACAGGTTTGCCAAGGCTATACATGTGGGACAGGTTTGCCCAGGGAGATCAAACACTGCATCCTAGCAGCAGATGATGCTTACACCAGTTCAACAGGAGGGACTGCACACATTGTGACTGGCTCTCTCAATTTGAAAGAGATCATATACAGAGGTCTTTTTCTTGCTAAAAGTAGCTAATTATAAAAATGTACTGACTCTTGGCTTTGTAGTAGATATGATGAATAATTTTGTTCCTCAGTTTTTTTTTAAATTTGTGTTGTTAACTCCCTCTTACCCTCCAGAGAGAAAGAATTTTAAAAGCCCATTTGTTCAGGGAATGGACAACTGTAGATTTTTTTTCTTGTGATTTTTAAAATGACACCTGGATTTAAGCAATTACTTAGAATTAACCTTCAAAAGAATAGATCTATCTGAAAGTTCAGATAAGGCAGCAGGAAAAGAGGCAGGACGGAGATTAATAGAGACTTCTTTCAAGTCTATCCATGACAATTTTCTTTTTGTTCCACCAGGAAAAACAGCATCCAATAAATGTTCTCTTACCTACCCAGATTTCCTACATTGGCATATTAGTGGATGTACCTCATTATGTAGATGACCTTCCTGGTCATCTGGGAACGAGTCTGTGGAACCCATGCCTGCTAAGAGCTGTATGCAGACAAAGGCTGCATATAAAATATCCTCATTCGCTGAAGCCAAATCAAGTAATTCCAAATGAGGCGTTCAGAACCAGATGAGTACCTTTGACTGGTGTAGTCTCCCTGAGCCTCAGATTGAAATACAGCCTACTGGTCTCACAGAGTTCTCATGAAGGTTAATTATTTAATCTGTCTGAAGCTCACAGTTTGTAATTAAGTCTTCAATTGAAAAGAAAGAAATCAATAATGCTGGATGCAGGGACTAATTTGCAGCAGGAATGTTCTAGTACTCCACACTAAACATAGGAGGTAAGACCAAATACTAAAGTCTGAGAGCTCTTTGTTTTGCATCCTCAGAGAGGCAAGAAAAATATCAGATGAAATTACAAGTAATACACTGTATAACCAGCTGAGGGTCAAAGTAAGGCACTCCTGGATCATCTACTTACACATAATATACACTTTTATTAGACTATCCTATGTGACTGATTGTAAGATCTTCCTTTTTTATTTTCACAAAAATATGTTAACCTCTCAGTCACAAAGTTAAGGCAGATAGCTTGCAAGCAGTATCAGTTTGGATAATTATTTGAAATGGCACTGGTACAGCCCTAGTCCTCCAAATGCCTGTTTGAATACCAACAGAGGATTTGATCTCTTTTCCTTTCTCTCCAACATAATTTTCCATGCAAAGTGAATGTTATGGTCACATTTCTGTGTTGTTCAAGAGTTGCTATTTTAGTATTTTAAAGGAAACAAAGCTGGGCATCAGCTTGCTTTCAGTGTTTCTGCTCTAGCCCTTGTCATTTTTCCTGTTTCCCCAGCCCACAAGAATTAAAACTGGTTTGTGCAATTAGGAGATAGCCCAGAACAGCTTGCAGGGAAATCTTGTACTCTAGTGTGTTCTAAAGGCCAATGCTCTACCAGCACATGCTCTAAATAATGAACTAACTTATTAAGGGCTCTAAGCCAAATAAGTAGTAACCAGGAAAACAGGTAGAGGGCTTGAGAAGGTTGCTGTAGGAACGATGGAGGAGTTTGGGTATAAGGAAAATAAGAAATATTGCAAGGAATGTTGGAGACAGGAACACAAGGAGACAGGAATGGTGGTAGGAAATTTTAGGGGCTTTAAGAAGATGATTTTGGTAGCTGGGGAGAATATTCTGAGGAGAAATTGGAGAGATGCCAGTAAAAACTACAAGCTGCTGCTTGCAAGTTTCCATTCAGGTATTGCAGGGAGGTTCTAGATGTTCTCATTTCATAGCATTAGGAAACCATACAAAGCCAAGACAAGCAAGAGCATGGCTCCTGTATAGCTGCACTGCCCTGCAGCCTAATGTGGACACACGTTCATCCTATATCCCTACTCAAGTCTTGTACCATTGAACTTAAAGATGGTCTCAACGAGACAAACTAAGTAAGGAATTTAAATCCTGTAAAATACAGAGAGCTGGTATCTCCAAAAGCCATGTTTACTCAGATAGTTACAATTACCATTTTTACAGAATGCTGAGTTACTACTTTAGGCTGCAATTGAACTGGGATAAAGCAGATAGCCTTCCTTTGGACCCATTAAAATGCACATGGCTTGTGGGGTTAATTTTTGTAGCAGACAATTGCTATTTTGGTTTTAGGTCCCTGGCAATCTTTCAGAAAATACCCATGGACAAAGTTTTCTCCAGCAAGAGAAATAATTTCATTTTTTATCCTACTTTTAAAGGAAAAAGCCAGGTGTTCCAAATGTAAAGCATATGGCCCCTAGCTAGGAAGCAGTATGTAGTTTGTTGCACAGGATCCCAATCTGGACTTTTGAGCCTGGAGCAAATGAAAGTTACATCTTACTGAAGCTCCAAACTCTGACAACAGATGTTTCACTGGTGTTCCTCTACCTACCTGCAGCTTCTAGACAGCACTTCTGTGGTGAGTGGTCTTGTACCGTTTCACTAAGGGATGCTGCCATACACTTGTTTAGACTGTCTAGGTAGGATTAGTTTCTTTTTTTTTTTCTTCTTTTTTTTTCCTTATTCTCACTGCTGTAGACTGCCTCTTTTGACCATTTCTGAGTTCTGTAGTAGAACCAGAGAGCTGGAGACTGTCTGTTTAGGTTTGTGTATCCATCACCAGTCCCCAGAGTGAGAACTTCAGCAGGGTGGTTGCTAAACAGCTTCCATAACTTCCATAACTTCCATAACTTCCATAACAGAAAGTAGAGGAAAACCAAAACCTTATTCGAAAACATTACTGCATGCAGCAAACCTTGTCTTCGGTGTACTTCTCTCCAAAATCTAGAGGAGGTATGTCTTTCAGTTATCCTGGAAGTGAATGATTGTGGAAGTTGCACCAATGTAAACCAATTAAATTAATTATAGTGAGCAGTTCTAGAAATAGTTTAATTTTCTATTGCCTGGCAAGTCACTCATTCCTGGAAGGATCAGTATGCCTTTCTCCAGAGCAGCAGTGAGCCATGATGTAATATAAAGTAGCCTCTACTTTTCTAGAAGATGAAGAAGACATTTGAATACCATGTAATATTTTCTACAGTCTCTTGTATTTCATTTTGGAATAATTTTGGATTTTATCTTGGAATTACTACAACTGAAATGCATAGAAAGCTTCTCCAATGAGCTCAGAACATTCTTGTAGTGGATGAGACCTGGGTAGGAAGAACAAAAGGAGTAGACTTGCTTTCTTGGTCCTGTTAGAGGCTAGCCCAAGCATGCAGCATGGCATTAAGGATATTATTTCAACCTGTTTTATTTTAAGAAACGTTCACAGCTATTGCTAATAAATACCGAGATGAGGTGTTCCTGCTGAATGAAACCATCTTCAAACTGGCCACTTTTTCCATGAATATGACAACAGCCCATACACAAACAAAGGTGGCTGTTGTCCTCACTTTTGATCACTGCAAACAGCCAAGGGGTGTAGATGGCATTCTTCTGGTAACCTTCAGACCGGAGCAGATTGTTCCAGAGTAACAGCTCCTGGCCATCACACAGGCATAAATTTTACAACGCTGAAAATGCTGTGTTTAGCAGGATGGCCTCCTTAGGTTTCAAGAGAAGCAAACTCTCAGTTTAAGGCTTCCCATCTTCATCTGTGCTGGCACATTGAATCCCTTCATTTCAGAAATTATCACTTCAGTGGGTGATGTTGATGTGGCACTTTTACTGTTAGGATTGCAAGGCCCTGAAAACCCAACAACATAACCACCAGCTTCTCAGAAAGAAGGTGGGATTTTTTTTTTCAGTAACAGCTTTTTTTCATTGCTTTTTATGTATGTAAAATATATTTGAAATATTTTTTCTTAAATTGTATTTATACAGTGCTACACAGTATTACTTTTTTATACACAATCTATCTTCTCAAATAAGCAGAAATCTAACAGCATCCAGGTTGGCAGTGATGATGTGAAGCTCATGGGTAGAACTAGGGACTGAGAAAGGTATTAAAGCTGAAACAGAAATGTTCATTATGCATTTATGTAACTACAGGTTTGGTTGCTCTTTCAGAGACATTGCAATCAACTGAATGGTCTGTCTCTGCTCTTTATGTCAAGAAATCAAGGTGGATTTGTAATTGAGAATACAGACTGTTAAAACAAGGAAGGTAGGAGATTATGGTTTTTTGCAGTTGTTTTTGATAGGCTTCCTCTGTACAAAAAAGAAATGAGAAGGTGCTCTCCTTCTAGAAGAAATTCAGAAAGTGGCTCTGGAAATCTGAAGTCCTCATCTTAGCTGGCAAAGTAGGTATCATTGTCTCTGAGCTGCCTAAGCTAAATAAAGAGTGAGGTATGATAGCAGTGGGATAGCAAGGGATCAGGCAAGGATCATAAAAAAGGGGACTTGGGAGTAGATTAAAATCCCATATCCTAAGATCAAAGCAGAGGCTGAATGGACCCAGTTTGTTATGTTTGCAAGGCCTTTGGGCAAGTTGGGGCAACACTGAAGCTGAGGGAAATGCTGGTTTAGAAAAGACGTGACTATGTGCACATAGCTTGCTAGTAAAATTGCATGTTAGAGCTCTGGAACCTAATGGATGAGAGGGAGAAACCCAGCACATGGCAATCATAGGTGAGTGAGTTTGTGGTGTTGAAAAGGTGTATGTCTTGGTTCATAGCATGCTAGTTATCGTCAGGCCACATATTATATATCACAATGTAGATGAATGTTGCTTTTGTGATGGGTGGGTAGGTTTAGAAAAGAAGCTGAGAGTTACCTTATTTTGAGCTATCTTCTCTACCTTGAAGCATCTGGGAAACTGAATTCCAATAATTTGTATTTTGAAATTTATGTGTTCTGAAGTTTCCTATAAAATAGCAACACTGAGGGAAAAAATATTATAATAAATAAAATATTTTAATAAATATATTTTATAAATAAAAATATTATAATAATGTTATAATTATTATACTTATTTATAATTTATAAATATAAAAATATTATAATAAATATAAAATATTTTAGAAATAGAACATCCCATTTTCAAAATCACATTTGTTCTTCGGTAGTGTTCCAAAATGTGGAATATGTCAAGATTATCTGAAGTCAGGATGTTTTTTGATGTAAGATCTTTGTATACTTTCAAGCCTAATCAGCCCTCTGCAACCTTCACTGGGTACTGGCATGAGGAAAAGCAATTAAGGACATATTGATCTCTATGCCAATTTCAAAATCTACCCTCGGGAGTCTGACCTACTTTGGACTAAGCTTGTTCATTGGCAGTCTCCTCCCTGCTCCCAAAAGTAGCTGCATCAACAAGGACACTGCTGCTTTCCCAGATGAAAGTGAGGAGATATTGATGTCCCCCAGGCTGGATGGAGCCCACGGCTGGTAACACTTAGGGGGATGCATCAGTGCTGGGCAGATACACCACAGCTGCCTTCATAACATACATTCGCAGCCCAACCCAGAGCTGGAACCTGCTAAGAGAGTACCTGGAAAAAGCTGGGAAAACCTATTTTTAGATTTGTCAGGACAGATCTAGTCTGGAGTCCTAGAGAGACTGTAATTATGGGGTAATCTGCAAGGCCTTTGCTTTGTGGAGTCATTTACAAAAGGGAAACAGATGAAGGCAGCAGCTTCTGCCTCCAAATTGAAACGAGGTATTGCAGATGTTTCCACAAAGAGAGCAGAGGCACTGGGCAGAAGGCTTCTCAGGGCAGGGGGCTGGCTCTACATCACCTCCACCAGCCCCATAGTCCAGAGAGCAGTCCACTGCAAGTGGACAGCACAGGCTGTACAGATGAGAAAAGAGAGGCGTAGTTCCCAGTCACCCTAGAGCTGTCCTGCATGGACCTCTCCCTCCTTAGCACCTGCCAATCCTTTTTCTATTTCCTTCTGGGAGGCTTCCTCCTGAAGGAAGAAAGGATCTGATCTCATGTTGCCCCAAGAATTGCAACACAGCAGTTGCCACAAGTGAGAAGCATTTTCTCATGTAAAACAAAACCCAAACTTGAATGCAGCCCATCTTGTCACAATTCCTCTGATTTTCCTGCAATTTTTCCAGACGGGAGAAGAAAAGCAAAGGGGTACATTTTCCTGCCAGAATTATTTCTTAGGAATTAAAATTACTGCAACATCTACTGGGTTATTATTTTATATTATTTCATATATGAATAAGAGTATGTGTATAAGTGTATATCTGGGCTATAATGGGGGATACTGAATTTAAGTGGCAATCAAATACTTACCTCTCCCTCACCTTCTTCCATTTGCTTAGCATTAAACTGTCATATATCATTGGAAGTTGGGCTGTTAGAGACACCTTATGATAGAAGTGCTTGAGGGGGAGCTGTGTTCTGCCTCTGATATCCTAGGAAAAATCTCCAATAAGTCAGTCTCCTCTGAACTGGATGTAACAATAAGGAGGTAAAACTTAAGTTCTGCCCTCTACTAAAATTCATAAACTTTACAGGCTCTGGGTCTGAAAATAATATGATGAAGCAGATTGGACCTCTAGTAACGCTGCCAGAAATGAGCAAAGCACAGGGTGAAAGAAACCAGAAATCCTGCTCACTAATACAATAGACAGTTGGGGGGGGGGGGTGGTAATCAAACATGCTCTGTCTACCTACCCACCCTTGCCTGAGTTTGAACTCTGTCATTCATGAATCATGTACAAATGGAAGCTTGAAGGGCAAGAAGTGGTGCTGGGCTGACAGGCAGGAAAAGCACTGGAATGTGATCCAGGCTGTGTAGCCTCTCTCTGCCACTGGCCTCAGCTGACCTTGGGCTTTTGACTCCCAGTGCCTCAGTTTCCCCATCTACACAGTAAATTCTGCTTTTCATAAAGGGCTACTAGCAGGGACGATGAGGGGAGCTGTCTACACTTAGGTAAATATGGTTTTGCTGGTTCATTTTATCTAGAAATACAGTATGACAAGGGAAAGCCATCCAAAATTTGCAGAGGACAGAGGTGAGGCAGGCCAGGGCAGCCAGGCAAGAACTTTCCCATCAGACTTTTGGAAAGCAGCTTATCTGCAAAACAGCTTGAGACTCAGCCAGGCCCCAGACCTGAGAGAAGCCAGTGGGCAAGTGCAGAGGTGGAGCTTGCACTGAAGCTGTTCGTTAGATATAAAATGCTTGGATGGGTCAGTGCTGACCACAGCACCCGGGAAGTGGCTGAGGGGAGCGGAGCTATGCAGAGAGCAGCACTGGCCATGGGGACAGCAGCCCCAGCCCTTTTGGTACTGCTCAGCCTAAGAGTGACTATTTGTGACGCTGAGGACACCTGCTCAGGTGAGTAAAGCACAAACCTTACTGCCATCTCACTGAGAGTCGCCTGTTTCATCTCTCCTAATAAAAGGAGGAGGTTGGGAAGGGAGGGGGGAGGGAGGAGAAGTAGCATATGATTGTTTTTTCCTTCTACGCTTTTTTAAATTCAGCTGCCAGTGGGAGGAAAGTAAGGGGGAGGCTAAAGTCTCAGCAGCTGCTTAAGCAAGCTACTGGCTCCAACTAGTGATGTAACATCATTCCCTCACCAGTGGGGTAGGAATAGACAGTCTCCAGTGAGGTTTTCCCCCCAGTTTGCAGTTTGTTTTTTTTTTTTTTTTTTTTTTTTTTTTTAGTAGGGCCTCTGTGCAGTTACCAAAGGATACAGAGCAATACAAAGCATCAGTCTGAGGATGCTGCGCAGCACAGCGTCCTGGCTGTATTCCCCAAGAAGGCCTGAGGCAATTTCAAACAGGCCTGCCATCAGGAAATTCAGAAGAACTCTTACCCTTACTGTCCATAGATCCACCAGTGTCACTCACTCTGCTATCAATACCCCATTGGGGCACCTCTCAGCTTATGTTTTATTAACTACAGTATATTTGTTGCTGCTCTGTGTCCCTCTGCTCCCGGCTGGGGGGAGCAGGATCGACGGCAGCTAGCTCCAACACAGCCAGCACTGGGGGGCACTCTCCGGATGCACTGTGGTGTCTAGAGGGTGCCTAGCTGGAATATTTAGAGGCAGCTGCGGCAAAGTGAAGAAAAGAGGGTCTCCATCCAGGGGCAAAAATCCAGTTCTATTGAACACGAGGAGGACCAGGCAGCTGAGGACCCCGGGACCAGGGTTACACGGGGTTATAAAGGGGGAGGAGAACAGGGGTGGAACTGGACCCAGCTCCAATCGGGAAACAGGGGGGTGGGGGGATACAAAGGAGTGACTGCTGGGGTAACAAATGCATTTGAACTGGGGGCAGGACCTCGGATCCTAATCCAATCACTCGACGGGAACAGTAGAAGATTCTGGAACAACGGGAGGGGACGCTGAGTGATGGATAGGGGTCTGGGGAGGGGTTGTAGCAATGAATTAGCACAAATAAGGACAATTGGGGTGGAGATAAGGGGATTGGCATGAACTGATGGGGAGGGGAGAACCAGGGCAGAACCATATAACAGGAGTGAACAGGGGTGAACAGAACATACCAACTTTACATAATCTGCAATAAAAATGACACACCACAACAATTTGTCATGCATGCAATGTCATATATATCAGCCTCCTCTCCTACTGAACTCCTCTGAAGCCAGAGAGATGCAGAGTCTGGCTCCTCTAATATGTGAGATCCTCAAAGCCATCTGTCAATCCATACAACACCTCGAAACTTCCATAATCATTGCTTTTGATTACACTGTTCCTCAGCTTCAAAGGATTTGGTTTCCTCTCCAAGACATTTCAGAGCCTTAATAATCTTCACAAAGACTGTCTTCATTTCTCAGAGGTGAGAATAGTGGGACTGCGTGATGCTGATCGACTTGCCATTCTTCAAGGATGTCCAGGGATCCCAGGCATCTCTGGCCCAAAAGGAGAAGCAGGTCTCCCAGGAACAAAAGGTGAGGCCCCCCAAAGCCAGAGATGAGCACTGTGAGATAAGATGGTTTTGTTGCTTTGCATAGGGGAAGCAAGCTGAGGCTGGAGCAGTAGCTGGTCTGGCACTGGCTGCTGTGAGGAACTGGAGAACTGGAGTGGAAAACACCCCAGTTAGACTGGTACACATGGAGTGACCTGGTTCTTCCTTGAGTCCTGTCACAAATCTGATGTGATCTTGGGGTGTGAAGTATCTCATTTGTTTCTTCTACAGAAAATCATCCATTTATTTTTTGGGTCTGTATTTAACAGTCTGGGTGGGAGGGAGGCTGAGATGCTCCTGCCTGTTTTTCAGGGAACGGTGTGGGAAATGTACTGGCAACCCCTATTCCAGGGAGCAAGGGAGATGGGGCTCCTTCAGAGGTTTCATAGCCAACTCGCAGAGAAGGTGAATCATATCAGCTGAGTGAGATGATCCACCATAGCAAAATCCATGGACTGGCTCCACAATGTATCGAAGCTCATAAGAATTCATATGTGAACTGGAAATTTAGACTTTGAATGGCAGTACCAGTGTAGTAAGGCTTCAATAGAAAAAAAAGGAGCAAGGTAAAAGAGTAAAACTAGGTTACAAGACTGAATCTGATTACCTCAGCTCCCTCATTTCTGTGAAAGCCAAGGCCCAGTTGCCCAGGCTTCTGTGACTCCCTGCTCTGGTCAGTTTGTAACATGCACATAAAAAATGAGTCTCTTTGCAGGAGAAATGGGAGACCAGGGATTCCCCGGGAAAGCAGGACCACCTGGTGCAAAAGGTAATGTGTAACATATGCAGCTATAATCTGCAAATGCCCTCAAGCTCAGGACATGCATTAGGAGACTGGGTCTACAGAGATGAACTGCAGGACTGGCCATAGGCTAAGAAATGGTGCTGAAGTAGTATAGGAAAAGCCTAATTTGGGGTATGGCTCTTGCATGGAGTGAACACTAGAAACAGTGTCCTTGAGTGTCCGGGATCACAACACAGAAGATACCACTCTTCTCGAAATTTCTCACTGACCCTAAAATCAGACCTCTCCCCATTCCCCACTCCTATTCTAATCTGCTTCCAGCACAACAAACCTGCCCAAATGCTCCCCAGCTCTGAGAATCTTTGGAGCTCTCTGTGGAGCTTCAGCCCAGAGGCCTGATGCAGAGGCACTGTGCTGAGTGCTTGTTATACCAATTGGCAGGGGCAATTTAAAGAACATACCAATGGAAAGAATGGTCTTATTTTACTATGTATATAAAGGTAACACAAAAGTAAAATAATACATTCACTAAAACTATATGCTTGGCTTTGGCAACAAGCAAAAATTAGCAAGGTAATGCACCTAATCATTACTATACCAGAGGCAGGATAGTGATTTAGAAGGATACATCACTAATTGTTTAAATACTTTAACATCATCCAGTCACTGGGGAGCCCTGTTTCACAGAGAGGACCTGGACAACCCTTCCCGGCAATTGGGAAAATCCTACATGGTGTAGAAGACCCCATTGGTGAGGTCTCTGGATTTGCCCTGAAAGGGAGTCCAGTGTTTATAGGCCCAAATCAGCAAGTCAAAGTGACTTGATTTTATTCTTAGATCAGGAATGCCTGGATCTGATGGCATGCTTCCCACTTAGCCAGGGCCAGCGCTCAGCCAGAGCCCAGGTTTTGGCTGGGAGGGTTTTCCCCTAAAATACCTTACAAACAAGCCTCTCAGTTGGAAAAGCTTCTTAAAATGATACATTTATTGCAGATAGCTACACAAGGTTATAAACAGTTAGCATAAGCATCTTTGTCATCTGTTTTTAGATAAATAATACTGATGGTGTTAGTCACACAATATTCACAATCCATCTTGTAAGTCTACTCGGGCTTAGCCCTGCTGCTCAGGCCTAGGCATATCATTGCTTTTAGCAGCCTTCAGCCTTCGACTCGGTGTGCAGTGCCCACTTGACCACAAGAACGAGATCAAACAATGGCACAGGATGAGGTTTCCTTTGTAATGGGATGAACCCCTGAAGAGGACGATGTCTGTTGAGAAACTGGCTTTCACTGCCCAAGCTTGCTTAGGACTTTCAGCAGGACATGTGCTGCAAATACTGGAAAAGTGTCTCTGCTAAAGAATCCAGCTGCCAGCACAAGGGAACTTGTGTAGGGACTAACAGGGAAGACATCCCTTTTTACATGCTGAATATGCAGCTATTTCCTGGCCAAAAGCACCCAAGACTTGAACTGAAATGTCAGCAGGAGATGGACAAAACCACTGAAAAACCCTGACAAACTCTCTTGATCAAAATCTTCTAAGTGCTTGACTGTAAAGAGAAAGCCCCCACAAAAAGTCACTGAAATGGAACTGTGAAGCCCCATACATTCCAAGAGATGGAGAAGCAGCTCTCTCTACTCTGTATCCTGCTCTTCTTGCTGTTCCGGAGAGACACTGCTGGTCAAGAGAGCAGCCAGGCTGAGACAGCAGCACGACCTGGGACGATTAGCCAAGCGCTGTAGCTTTGCACCTCTTGACAGCCTCCCTTGTACATTTGAGACACACTGAGGGGCTAGAGTAGCCATTTTTAAAGGCACAGTAATTCATTTCCATTGGATAGTCTGTGAGGAGCATTTTCCTCTTATATTTTGTAGGAGCAGCTGGAGAGCCTGGCTTCCCTGGACTGAAAGGTAAATCATGCTGTGCTGAATTTATCATGAGAGCTACTTTGTAAACTTCTACCCTGTGCTGTTCTCCTACATCAGATGAGAGCAGTTACAGAGACTGGATGGGGCTGTTTGCTGACAGTTATACCTCTTCATAGGCTCTGCCCTGGCACAGGTGCTGTGGGTAGTCCTGCTTCCAAACCAGATGTTCAGCAACAGGTGCTGTCCTCAGCTCAGGCAGCTGGTGCTGCCACCTGGCACCACCAGCTGCAGAAGCCACAGGGCTGAGGGACCAGCCAGATTTGGGCAGAGCTCTTAATATTCTCATGCTATGGCAAAATGCAGAGGCTCAAAGGAAATTAAGTTGCTGCTAGTGCCAGGGAAACATGTCTCTACCAGCGCTAGCAATAATGTATTAGGGAAACATGGGGTTTTTCCCTTATGCCATCATCCTGCATGTGAAGGCCACAGGCACCCAACACTGAGCACCACTGACACTGTGGCTTCCCTCTCTGGAGTTTGGCTGGCAATCACTGGGTCCAACACCAGTGGTCTGGCAGATGGTTCTAGTTGTCCAGTTGTCACTGCTGCTCCCAAATCACTGGCTAAAGCCCTGTGCCAGCAGCAGCCATTCCCCTGATGGGACTTGTAACTCAGCCTTTCCAAGATGCATTGCTTCCTCCTTCCCACACTCACCCACTCCTATCGCACATGTCCTAGCCCAATGGGACTCACTGGCACAAACTGCTGGTAGACAGCTCCATGGGCTGGGCAGCAGCAGGCAGAGAAGCTGGGTCCAACAGAGACATGTCCTGTGTCAGTTTCACCATTTGGACCTCCAAGCCCTAAACAGATGCCAGCAGGAAATAGATCATGCCAAATCCAACAGGTCAAGAGAGGCAAGGCTGCTGCTCCTTGTGCATAAATATATATATTATCTATATATAGAGAGAGATAGATAAAATGTATAGTTATAGTGTACCCCCCAGTGGCCACCCCATGTACCTCCTGGTCAACCTGGAGAGCTCTTCCCAGTGTCTGAAGCAGCTGGGTGTCATTGCTGTAGTTACAGGGGTTTGTGACCTGGCTTCCCACCTGCCTCTCTGTGCTTTCCTAGGTCTGTGCAATAGGCTGGTAGGTCTCCTCTGGTGGGCCTGGTAGTAGCCAGGACAGCTTATATTGAGCAACTCTTCCCGCCTGGTTTCTCTATGCCTTTCATCTGCTTGGTGCGGATGAGCCAAGCACTTCCTCTAACATAATAGCTCTCCAGTGCAGCAGGATTTGTCTTGGCAAATCTTAAGTACTGGGGAAGGGGAGTGCTGGGTGTGGAAGGTGGAGAGCAATTAATGGTGTTGTTTGTCCAACAGGAACAAAAGGGGAGCCTGGATTTCCAGAAATATGGGGTAAGTTTCATGTCCTCACAACACTGGTCAGCTTTGCAGAGTGGATGGTGGTGGACTAGCTGCAGCAGAAGTCAGGACAGGAGAGGAATAGAAACAAGTTCAGAGTGACACTGAAGAATGGAATAAAGAAGTATCACTGTTGTCTTTGCTTCTCACAGACACATGCAGCTTCTGTGGGTCTACTCTGTACTCCCGCCATGCTGGGAAAGTCAAGTCCTCTGAGCACTACTTAAATGTCCTGTCCTCTTGTGTGTCCTGGAGGAGGTTGACCTGAATTTTTTAGAGACTTGGTGTCCTGCTTTCTAAGATGAAACCACTACAAATACCTGTATGGACATGTGGCTACTTCAAAGGCAGTTATACTCCTTCACTTGCAGTGACACCTTTAGTACTTGCAGAGTTCATGTGTGTGATAGTGCTCAGACTAACTTATTCACTGGAAGAAGAGAAGTAAAATAAAATAAACAAATTTCAGTTGCCCCATCTGTCTCTATGAGCTAAAGTTTGAGGAGAGCTACAACCTGCTCTGGCTACAACTGGGTGCTGTAGGGCCACAGTAAAGGCTCAGACAGATCAAAGCAGCTGTAACACCTGACAGATTGGGATGCCATTGAACTGGTTCCTTGCTGCCCCAGACACTTCTCTGGGCATGTAAAAGATTTGACTAATAGGAAGGAAAAGGAAAAGGCCAAGTCCATGACCATCTCCCTGCTAGGGAGGTCACAAGACAGCCTGGCACAACTGTGTTTCACACACAGCACACTGGGACACATGCACCACTAGCACCACCATCTCTGATCATCCCCCCAGGCCTTCCCTAAAACAGCTACTGATGCAGCTGCAGGTTGGGATGTCTGATAGGGACAATTCAGTCTCCTGTGAATCTGAACTTCTGTCAGCAGGTATGCTTTTGGAGAGGGAAAAAAGTATACACAAGATGCATACATATGTATACATATGTGTATATATAAAGATGCATATTCAAAAGCATTTTGTTTCTTGGGGAGACCTCAGTGTGGCCTTCCAGTACTTACGGGGTGCTTATAAAAAAGCTGGAGAGTGATTTTTTTGCATGAGCAGTGACAGGACAGTGTCACTGTGTGATTAACAAAATGATTTACAGCTAAAAGAGGAGAAATTTAGATTAGCTATTAGGAGATGATTCATTACTCAGAAGGTGGTAAGACCCTGACACAGGTTGGCCAGAGAAGCTGCGGCTGCCCATCCCTGGAAGTGTCCAAGGCCAGGTTTGGATGAGACTTGGTGCAACGTGGTTTAGTGGAAGGTGTCCCTGCCCATGCCAGGGGGTGCAATGAGATGAGCTTTAACATTCCTTCCAACCCAAACTGTGGGTGATTCTATGATTCAATCCATAAAGGATGAGCTGAACACTGTTCCTGCATCACAGGGAGCTGTCCTGTGTCACTAACTCCCTTGCTGTCAACTACCCACCCACTCTCTGTGCCCTGCATACATTCTGGAGCTGGGACAAATTTCTGGATCACGAGTTTGTCATCTTTTTCAGAGCAGCTCCATCATCCAGATCCCCAAAAGTCATTGCAGATGAGAGGAGTCTCAGCACCTTAGACCATCTTTCTTAGAAGGTGCCTGCAACATATGGGCCTAGAAGCCATGGCAGAGTTTGGCTCCCAGCAGCTCTACATTAGGATCCCGCAGTACAAAGAGCCAGTTGGGTGCTGAAGGGCTCAAAGGCTCAAGGCTGATGTGCTCCCGTGATCAGTAAACACATTATAACTCTTTCCACTTGATCTCTTTGATTTGCACAGAACCAGGGAACTGCCAAGAACTGTTGGCCAAAGGGAAGATTTTGAGTGGCTGGTACACAATCTACCCCCAAGACTGCAATGCCACCACCGTCTTCTGTGACATGGACACGGATGGTGGGGGATGGATTGTGAGTAGGATGAGGAGAGGGAGGTTTACATGTTCCTACAGAGATTCTTGTTAAGGCTGAAAAGGATGGCTTAAAAATAGAAACACACAGCTGAAGTTCACGTCTGCAAGCCAGAGTGAATCCCTCTGGACACAAGGGATTCCTCCTAGACTTGTCTCTGGAAGCAGGCTGAGTGCCACAGACTCACTCCCTGCTTAAATCAGCAAATCACTTCCTCTTCATTTCCAAGGGCATATGGAAGAGATCATTGAACAAGGGATTCTAGTGGGGTTTGCTTCCCAGACACCCACAAGAGTGTCCTGATGCAGGGAAAGCATTTACCATGGTGGGTGTGTCCCCCAGGCGCTGTGGATGCTTTTGAGTGAGGGATGGGCTAGTGGGGCTGAGGGTCTCTTTCAGGTTTTTCAGAGGCGCTGGGATGGATCAGTGAACTTCTTGCGAGATTGGGATTCATACAAACGAGGCTTTGGCAACCAGCTGACGGAGTTCTGGATGGGGAATGACAACATCCACTTCCTCACCTCTCTGGGTAAGGTCTGCCTCTGTCCTGGGTTGGGGCCATGAGAATCCAACCCCTATACCACATTGGGTCATTGCAGACCTCTGAGTTTTTCATATTCATCTGAGGCCCCCACTATTAATCCCAAACAGGATGCAGGCTCTTGTAGCCTACTGCATACTGGAATCTGCACTCTAAAAAAAAAAGCAAAACTAGAAGTCAGGGAAGAGGATGAGCTAGCTGCATTATCTACCCTGGAGACAGGCCAACACATCTTCCTACTTGGACTGTTTGTGATGGCATTATCTGATCCACACACAGCCTTGGAGTTACAGCTGTGTGCAGGACTCCTGACCATGACCACCCAATATCACATCTGAAAAGGTGCTTTCCTAGAAAACCATCAAAGGTATAGGAGGCTCTGCAGGAATTTTAAGGAAATCAAAATCTCTTAAGTAGTAGCAGCTCCTCTCAAGTTAGCTCACAGCACCTTAAACCCTCCACTCTGAAATCCAGTGGCATACCCACCATCTGCCCTGCCCCTGCTGTACCTGCCCTGCCCTGCACCATTGCTGTCCATCTTCTCTTCTAGGACCCTGTGAACTCCGCATTGACCTGAGAGACTTTGAGAACAACTACTATTTTGCCAAGTATGCTTCATTCAGAGTTTTAGGAGAGTCAGAGAAATACAGACTGGTTCTAGGAGACTTCCTTGGTGGAAACGCTGGTAAGTTTGAGGCAGCTCACTGGGAAAGTCTGTTTCTTAGAGCATTTCAGAAGTGTTCAGCTTCTATGCAGAGATGTATCATGCAAACTCCTTGTATCAGCTACATTTTGGGTCAATTTTTTAAAACTGACCATGGTACCTCAGGTACTGAGTGACCTCTGGGTACAGGGATGAAGGGGGACCATGCATCACCCGAAGAAATGTGACTCAGAACATTACCTTCAAGCCCAGCCATATGGTTTAACAGCAAATGAGCCTGATCCTGAGCAGCACCCAATCCAATTGACCTTCCCAACAGCTCTGCATCAGCCAGGTCAAGGTCTGCTTTTGGCTACGTTGGCTGGAGACATTTGCCCAGGAGGTCTGGCATTTCCAGGGCTAGGGTGCTGTTCAATGCCTGCAGCACCAGCACTCCATCATCTTAATACCTGATTTTTTTTTTTTTTTTTAAGTAAACAATCTTCTTCAAAATTCAGTATCCATCATTCAGGAATGAGTGAAACCAACACCTGAGACAGCAGTGCTTTATGTGGCTTTGCACACCACAACCCTGTCTGCTAATTCAGACCTCAGTGTATCTGCAGAGAACCTGAGCATTGCAAGAGAAGTGACACCTGTGTACCTGTGAAAAGAATCTGGCCCACTTGATTCACAGGCATAGATAAATTCTCCATGTGTTTCAGGAGAGCTCAGGATACTTTTGTCCAAGACAAGGAGGAAACCTGGGCATGAGAGCAGCAGGATTGATACAACCTGCCTTGCACCTGGCAAGGGCCACTGGTGCCCAGTAGAGGTGCACAGACACAGCACTGTCCTGTTTGTGATCCCTACTGCAGTAACTGTGAATGTGTGCTCTCTGCAGGGGACTCTTTATCGTACCACAAGGACATGCCATTTTCAACAACAGATCACGACAATGACATGAGTTCCTTTAACTGTGCCACAGAATATAAGGGAGCGTGGTGGTACAATGACTGCCATTACTCCAACCTGAATGGGATGTACTGGATGGGTGCACATGGGAGCTACGCTGATGGCATCAACTGGAAGACAGGCAAAGAATACCACTACTCCTATAAGCAAACGGAAATGAAGTTCAGGCCAGTTTAACATAGTGTCAGGGTGCCTGACTAGATCCAAGAGGTGCCACTCACGCACCAACAGAAGACACAAAACAATGTTGCTTGGGACAAAAATGGACCAGAAAGGATATTACAGATTGTGCCTTCTGCCTAGAGCAGGATTTTTGAAGCCAGAAGATATCGGTACTGGTTTGAGCTCCTGTAAGCACCAGACCCTGACCCTCTCTTACCCTGACTACCTTCAGCAGCCCCACTGATGCAGACTGAGCCCAAGCACCTTCTGAAAAGTGTGTTACCTTGATTTAAAGACCAGGTGATGATTTGGGCCAGTGCACCTCAGTAAAGCTCTCTGACATTACTACCCTAAATGGTAATTACTGCTAATCTCCAGTATAATCCATGTATATGAAGACTCCAATATGCATGCAGCCTCTTTCGAATGGACCCAAGAGCCATCTGAAAGGCACTGAATTCCTGACCTGTCCCACTCTCCCTGTAGGCTGTGATAGAGCCACAACATAGAACATCATGGAAAAGACTGAGCATCCAGCACAGCGCTGTCAGCACTACCAGTTTCCCCTTTCTTTCCCCACACGTTCCAGGACCCCAGGTGGGACCCTAGCTCCTGGAACCACAGCAGAGTTGCTCAGCACTTCCCACCAGGACACAGCTGCAGCTGGGCCCAGAGCCAGCTTTAGCCATTCTTCCAGGGCATGTTTCTAGATCTCATTAGCTGCTGTGGACCAAGAGCTGTATGCAAAACAGTCTGTTCAGCAGCAAGTGTGGTACCAAGACACTACAGCAGCTCCAAGTCAAGCCTTGCACATGTGGTCATCATGTACAGTGCCAGTACCTTGCACTTATCTTGTTTCCAGTAGTGTTTGAGGGTGGCCTATCTGCTGGTGGGTGGACGCAGTTCACCTGGTTCTTGTATTGTATTTGACTGTTAGCAGAACTGGGTCTCTTCTTCCTGCGCTCGTGCTGCTGGACTCCTCGCCACAGCTGACAGAGGAGAGCCAAGTGCTAACTCTTCACTGCAGAGATAAGACAGACACAGTGGAAATAAAGTGTTTCTTTGTGTTATGTTTGTAATGGTCCTAGGTTTATTTCACTGTATATTGCACAGATATGTAGGAAGGACGGCTCCAGCCCTGCAAGACAGAATCTAAATCTTGTGGGTGAGAAAAGTGAGGAGGTCACTCAGCCCACCACAGCAGGTCAACAGTGAGCTAAGAAATAAACCTGAGGGTTTCCATCTCCCCACTCACTAGGTCCTGTCTCAGTTTGCTTCTTTTCAGTTACAAAAGAAAGAGTGTGTCTGAGCAGAGAAGTGCACACTGAAAGCCCCATAGTTACTTTTCCCTCTCCCGGAGCTCAGTCTTGTTTTTCTGCTACTCCCAATAAGATTCACATGCCCTCATCAGTACCAAGGTCCCAGAGCATTCCACTGAATTTCGCCCATCTGCTGCTGATGCTGTCTTCCAGGAGTAGCTTCTAAGAGGTCCAAGGTACTACCAGAGACTTCTCTGAAGTGATGTATAAGCAAGTGCTGATATACTCTGCTATAAACTAGCTAAAAGTGCTAAATCCCCTTTCTCTGCTCACCTCTAGCTTCTCCTCTTACTACACAGAAACCTTCAATGTTTAAATTTTGCTTGTAAAGGACACTGATGAGACTTTAAACAGACTACTTACTACACAGAAATAAAAGAATACTAGTAGATAAAATACCACAATAGTGCACGATAAATGTACCTATATTACATCTAGTGAAGAAATAGTATAGATTAAGATTCAATGTCATTTACCACTAAATGGATGATGGAGTGTTGAGGGTTTCTTGCAGGACAAAGGACATATATGCACAATCCAGTCTTCACAGAAACTGAGTAAGGTCACAATGCCCTTGAAGAACATGAAAAAAGAAGAACACGCTCAGCAGCAGATGGTTCAGGATGAGACAGGCAGACAAGAAAACTGCAGCGAGATGCATGAAGAGGAAAAACTAACTAAAAGTAACTGAAAGCTTAAAATGCATGCACAGAAGGATTTAACCAATCGTGTATTAGCTTGAGGCGTGAACAGTAGAACACAGTAAAAATATAGCTTGCTTTTTGCAATAAATCCGCTTCACTTGATCACATTGATCATGGCGTGATGTCTCGTTCCTGATCCTCCACAATAATGGAGTGCACATCAAATTCTTCCTCTCAATTCCCAGCAAAGTAACCATGGAATTTGTGTCCAAACTCCAGAGAGAAGTCCCTGCACATTTCCAGGGAGCATGTAGGAGGTTTCTACCTCCACAAAAAATTGTGTAGCTTTTATAGTTGTAAAAGTAGTGTCTTTCAGTCAGGAATTTCTAGCTTATCTCCCCACATCTGTTCTCATGCCCAGTTGTTTATTGGGAGTTCTACTCTTGGTGCCAGAGAGAGAACTAACTCACTAGCTTGTGAGCTGGCCTGGGTTATCTCATCACGTAATGTGGAGGAAAGAGTATCCAGAGCTGACACACTAGCTACAGATAAGATCTTCTGTGGTTAGGGGGGATGTCCTGCCACACTCTTGTAGGGGTAGCATGTGCAGGAAGATTCTGGCCTTACTTCCGCCTGCATAATATGGTGCTTACTGGCTGCTCTGCCCAAAGAGCCACTCCTGGCAGGCACCGCCCCTCTGTCAACACCAGCCCACTCACTCCTGCCCACAGGCAAGTTCCCATTTTCCCATTAGAAAAATTACTCCTAGCTTTTGGTATCTCAGAATCTTACTCAGAGATGGATCTGCCATTCTCCTGCAAAACACAACAGCAAAGTTGAACTGAATCTCTCATGTATGGCCCAACCATATCCTACTCCCAAACAACACGACGAGGCATTATTTTCAGAGTAAATTCGAAGCAATGGACACTTGCCAAAAGTGCATTAAGATAAGCCAACAGTGAAAGTTTAATTTTGGAGGGGCAGAGCCCCTCACCAGCACTCACTGACACCCTCCTCAGGCTACACAGCTGCCAGGTGGTCCCTTTAATGTGTGCCTACTCCTGCCTAAAGCATAGTGCTGCAGGTCCTGGCAACAGTCTGCAACCAAGTGCCACTGTCAGATTTGGTGCACCACGGAGCACAGACCATGGCACTTCTGAGGATGCAGGGTCCACAGTCCACTACCTCTGAACAGTGTTGGTCCAGAGAGCAGGGGTGGCAAACAGAGCAAGTCTCATGCTGGACAGGCTCTGTGCAGCATAGGCCCAGCTTCCTGCAGCAGCTTGCCCTACTGAGCAGTGCAGTCACATCACTCCTTAGTGAACTGCCATGTCATTGTTACAATGCCTTCAAACCTGACCTCCTGAAGAATCTTTTCGGGAGGCTGGTGCTGTAACACCACTTTGTGCAGTTTTTGACAAGCCTGTGCATGGATTTATGTTACCGCTTGGTCACCTGGCTGGCACAAACCTGCATGATGCCTCCCAAACACAAGGCTCAGCGCTATGCCACTCCCAGCTCCCAGCACTCCACAGGAACATGGCTTCTCTGTCCCTCCAGTGCCATCAGTCTGAGCTCTGGCTCAAGGCAGCAGCTAGCACAGCCCTGGAAACATTCACCCAGCACTTTACAGGGACAGCAACAGCAAAAGACAAGGTCAAACCTTTCTCCTGATGACCACCATGCCAAACCAAAGTTTCTCTCAGTCAGATATTGCAGCCTTTCTCATCATAATCTCACTCAAAGTGAAAGAAGTTGATCAATAGTTAACTCATGTAAGCATGAGTTAACTATTAAGAGTCAGCAAATATTAATCACAAGCCTAAGAAGCAGGTTGCACCTTAGCATTGTCAAGATAAGAGACACAGAATGCACTTTGTCAAGGTAAGAGGAACAAAACCTATTATCAGCAGAAAATGCTGAACCAGCCAGCAGAGGACTGCACGTGCTTCAGAAAGAAAGCTTTAAAGTGCAAAGTGAGGAAGACTACCAGCCTTCATTAGAACAACCACTGAGGAAGACTCAGAGCCCTCCTCAGTGAGACCACCAGAGTACACTGTGCTTGCGCATCACATATGCTAATGATATTAATGATTTCTAAGAAGAAATTTGTACCACCACTCCAATCCCAAGGAATGTAATGAATGTGCATTAAATTTAGCCATATATTGTGCTGTATAAAAGTGCTGAGTGTGTTAGGAGGAGCACTTCCCCACGTACCCGGCACCAAATAAAGCAAATACCCACCTCAACGAGTCCGTCTCTGAGGGGGCTCTTAGCTCAGCGTTAGAGTGAATCAAAACAAGAGACCTGTCCCATAGTGTTCTCTTGGGCTACACAAATTCCACAACCCTGAAGAAATCCAGCTGTTGCTTGAAGGCACGGCCTCACCTTCCGCTGCTTCAGCTGCCCCTGCCTTCCCTCTTGGGCTGGCACGGGGCTCTGGACGGACTCTTGTGAGCCAGACCCGAAGACCAATCCCTCAGAAAATTAATTCAACAGAAGAAAAGCATATCTCCTTCTCAGCTGGCTCAGCTCCCTGGTCTTGCTTTTTATGCAACGGCACGAACCTGTGCTTGGGAGAGACCACAACAAACACCTGATCGGGGAGGAGATGTTCTCTTCTCCTAGCTCTGACCTGAGTGTACACAGGATGGAGTAGCCAGGTAACCTTTACCAGAGGTGCAAATTACAGAAGTAGCTTCCCACATCTCCTGCCTTTTTAGCCTCCGCAGTACACGGCGGCGCGGCCCCCTCCACCCCCAGGGGAGTAAGGAGGCGAGGCGCGGCGCGGCCCGGCCCGGCCCGTTGAGTAGTGAAGCCGCCGGGTCGAGCCGCCGGCTGTGGCGCTCGCGTGGTCATGTGAAGGGACGCTGGGTCACCACATGATCCCGGAGCAGTGGGTCACGTGACCGGTGCCTGCGCGGCAGCGCTCGCTGCGCGGTGCAGGCGGAGCGGCTGCTATGGAGTCGGTGCTGCTGCTCTCAGCACTGCTGCTGCTGCTCCTCCCGCCGCCGCCGTTGCCGTCCGCCCGCGCCGCTCCCGGTGGGTGTTTCGGGCTGGACCCTTCTGCCTGTGCCCCCTGCTCCTCGGGCCGGACTCCTCTGCCTGACCTCCTCCTTCCTCGGCCAGAGCCCCGGCCCTCCTATGGACGGGATCCTCTACTAGCTTTTCCAGGCCCTGGGCAGGACTCCGAACTAGCCTTGCTGGACCGGAGCCCTCAGCCAGCCTGGGGAGCACCGGGAGGACGCTCCGAGCTCCCCGGGTCCCAGTTCCCAGGCTGGGTTGTGCTGTACCGGGTGACAGCGCCTGTTGTCGGTTTCCCCTGTGCTGATGATGCCCCCTCCAGCTGCCCGGGTCGTGTGGCCCGGCCTGGAGGAGCGGTTCTTTCCGCAGGTGCGGGACCACTTCAGCTTCGAGACCTGCGGCAACGAGACCTTCCCGCAGCGGTACCTGGTGTCGGGTAGGTCCCGTGGGTGCTGTGGCTTCGGGCTGGATTCCTTTCTGCTTAAGCTTTAACTGCCTCTGTTCCGATGTAAAGTAGGAGCTAGAGCTCTCGGCAGCCACGAATCAGTGTTAGCCACGGGCCAACCCTGTATTAGCCAAGCATTCCCCAGCTTTGTCTATATCCTCCTCTCCTTTTCCTTTTCATCCACTTTTTACAAAGGCATGTACCTATACAACAAGGGGGCCTGGCTTTAAATTGAGAATAGGTTTAGACTGCATATTAGGAAGAAATTCTTCCCTGTGAGGGTGGGGAGGCCCTGGCACAGGTTATGCAGAGGAGCTGTGGCTACCCCATCCCTAGAAGTGTCCAAGGCCAGGTTGGGCAGGGTTTGGAGCGCCCTGGGGTAGTGGAAGGTGTCCCTGCCCGTGGCAGAGGGGTGGAAGTGGACGAGCTTTAAGGTCCTTTCCAGAACAAACCAGTCTGGAATTCACTCCTTGCCTTCTGTTCTGGCTGTGTGGTGCAGAGGTGATTGTGGGGACTGACCTCTCTGGAGCAAGAGTAGACTAGAAGCAGGAGCTGTGTTAGGCTTGCACTAGAGCTGGCTCTGTGTGTATGTCTTCAGTTGATGCCAGCATCTCTTACAAGTGTATTTAGTTGAGTGTTCTGAATGCATCAGGAAAAACAAATAGTGACTGAAATGTTGCACTCTGTACCGATCATTTTTAGGAGTAAAGGTAATTCCTCTTGGGTCAGAGGTTTGCATTATTTAAAATCCTGCAACTGTAGATAGCTTAATCCATGTGAAACAATGAGCATTGCCAGCAAGAAGCCAGCTGTGTCTTACTTTTGGGTCACTGACAGTAAAAGAGAAAAGGCCTTTTTAAACAACAGGTGACTAAAAATACAGCAGTTTCCGTAACCAGTGTCAGATGTTTTTCAGCCCTGCCTATGCAGAGGAATTGGGGAGCAAATTGCAGGAAGAGAGGAAAGGTAGCCTTGGGAATAGCAACAGACGTGAGCACTGCCCAGCTTCATGCCCACCTGCTGCTGTCTCCCAGCTGCATTGGGGTCTTCAGATGCTCCAGCTCATCTTCACATCGCCTGTTGCTCTGCAGCTTGTTCAGCACCTGTGCCAAATTGTGTATTTCACCAGACATAAATTCATGTGTCACTTCAACCCAAATAGAAGGACACAGCAGTGAATTTTGAGAGCATACCGAAGGCTGCGATTTCACTAATTAGGTGGCCCTTTTTGAGCAGTATGTTGGAATTACATGGTTTAAAGCATTGTGCAACTTCTATTTGTTTTCTTTTAAAGCGTTATGTTTTATCTGTGAGTCCTGGGCAGAGCTGAATAAGATTTGTGAGGAGTAAAATATTATCAGTGCAGTTCTGCTGGTTTATAGAGAGTTTCTTACTCAAAATTCCTGTAATTCCATTTCCCTCTACTGTTTGTTTTTGGTTGTTTTTGTACAATGTGAGACTTTTCAGATTATCAGCAAGAAAACAAAAACTAATTTCACAACACAGAATCTGATACTCTGGAGTTTAGCTAGCAATTCCCCAGGATTTCAATCAAAAAATAGATACCTTTCTAAGGAGCCCATCTGGTTTGGTTTTTTACCAAACCTGTGATGGTTGTTTACTCCAGGGGCCATGAAGTACATGAGGAGAAGAGCCAGAGGAAAGCACTGAGCACTCCAGTTACCTACCCAATATCCAAAGCAAATGCATCATAGTCAAGTGGCCTCTTTGGTAATGAAGAGGAACAGTTTCTCTAATAAAAGGTTTCAAATCCCATTTCAAGCTAAATCTGGCTTTGTCAATTCTATGCTGAGAATGCCAAGAATTAAACTTGGGCCTCTCTGTTCATGGAAACAGCCTCATGTGACAGCAACATCCATGGGACAACTGCTGTGCAGAGTCTCTTTGGATGATGTGTTGAAATCAACACTTAACTGACGGTCTGAGGTTTGTCATTGAAGAAAACTATTTATTATCCCTCTTAATTCCTGTGCAGTTTATCACTAAGCTAAAATCAAATGTTTGTTAAAGTTGGCAAGCATTAGAGTGACTGTTTGTGAGATAAGCCAGTGTTAGCATCACAGCTCAGCTTGTCCTGCCAGACTCGATTTGCCTTCAGTTATAAAGTGATCTGAGGATGAAGCACATCATCTTCATATATCATCATATATATACACACACACACATATGCATGTGTGTTACATATATAACATATATCAGCATATCCTGGGCTCCTCCCCACAGTGTGGGGGGATTCTGTCCCTCTGCTCAGGTAGAGGGAGGCAATTCTACCGGGACTCCACCAGTAGAACTGCCTCCAGGCCCAGGGACCTCAACACAAGAAGGGTGTGGAGCTGCTGGAGTGAGTCCAGAGGAAGCCCCAGCGATGATCTGAGAGCTGGTGTAGCAGAGCATCTCGCCCTCTCCCAAGAGCTTATCTGTTGTTTGTTAGCCAGTCAGGTAACTCAAACAGGACAAGTTGTGTTATTGTGAGTTTTTTGGGCCCATAGGTTAACACTGGTCTGGTATTTCCCAACTGCCAATTGATACCTTACTGTTGACATGAGATCTGACCAGATAAGCTGGATTTTGACTGACTGATAGCCATTCACTTTGTAACTATAAAAGCCACCCCAAACTTTCACAAAAGCAGAATCTTCTATAGATTCTGCTTCACAAAGCAGAAATCTGCTAATATATATATATTTTCTGGAAATGTGTAGAGTTTCTCCTGTGAGCAGGGACATCTGCTTCACGGTTACTCCCCAGGGGTTGAGTGAAGTTATTGCCATTTTGGTGGTAAATTACATTTCACTCCTAATCAATACTATTTCTTTTGCCAGTTTTAATACAGATACCTTCTATGGTTTACTGTTATTGACTAGTAGTTCTTTAGTTTTATACTGTGTAGTGAGTAGTTCTGGTTAATATCTTTTGTCTGTTATCTCTTGTCTATTTAATAAGTAATTCATTTTTATTAGTAGATCTGATTTGCTGTCATTAGAACTGTGAGCCAGAGTGATTCCTTAAATTTAAAATGTTGCCAAAATTTGAGGCTAAGGCAGGGCTTGTCTGAAGCTTTCCCTTGTCTCGTGACAGCTGGAGCCCCTCTGCTCTGGAGACAGGTTGGGAAAGTGGGTTTGTTCAGCCTGGAGAAGAAAAGGCTCTGGGCAAACCTTATTGTGGCCTTCCAGTACTTAAAGAACATTTGTGAATAAACAGGGGGCATAGCTTTTTACCAAAGCCAGTAGTGATAGGACATGGGGCAATGGTTTGCAGTTGACAAATGGTGAATTTGGATTGGACATAAGGAAGACATTCTGTGGGAGTGGTGAGGCCCTGGCCCAGACTGCCGAGAGAAGCTGTGGCTGCCCCATCCCTGGAAGTGTTCAAGGCCAGGTTGCACAGGGCTTGGAGCAGCCTGGTCTAGTTGGAGGTGTCTCAGCCCCTGGCAGGGGGTTTGAACTGGATGGTCTTTGAGGGTCCCCCCCAACTCAAACCATCCTATGATATGTAATTTACAACTTTATACCTCACAGCAGGAGTATCAGAAAGATGCAGGCAATTCCCTAATGTCAGTTTTGTGTGAAAATTTAGCTGTGCAAATGTTTTGGAGTGATTTGGGCTAAAAAGGGTATATAAATGGGAAATCACTCTTTTGGGGGGCAACTGTCTGCAAAGGACTTGCAGAACTTGAGATTTTAGGTATTTTCAGGCAGAAGTGAAATTTTCAGGCCATGTAGTGATCTTATGGAAGCTCTTATTTACCCCCACCCAAATGAGAGATTTCTGGAGCCTGGCCTTTCTAACACTTTGTGTCCCAGATCAGGTCTCAGGAATCAGCCTGCTCACAGAGTTCTTCCTTGTTAACCTCCTGCCCAAAACCAAAAATTGACTCATTTCATGCACATATTCTTTGTTGTGTTTTGGGGAGTATTAAGTGGTTTTTTGTGGGTTTTGTTGTTTTTTTTTTTTTTTAATTTTAATTTTTAATTTATTTCTTTCAATTGCCTCAGCAAAGTTCTGGAAGAAAGGATTTGGACCCATCTTTTTCTATACTGGCAATGAAGGTGACATCTGGACTTTTGCTCAGAACTCTGACTTCATATTTGAATTAGCAGAGGAACAGCAAGCACTTGTCATTTTTGCTGAACATGTGAGTATTTTAGTCATTATGCATCCTTTAGAGTCCTGTTCTCTTCAGTGTTACCAAATTCAGCTTTCTGCAGGTCTGGAATAGTGGTACCAGTTATTCCTGTGGAGCTGAGTCAGACCTGTTATAAGCTTTCTCCCCATAACAGCAGATCTTCTTTTTGTAATCATGGCTTTTGAGTAATTTTTTACTATGCCTCCCAGCACTCCAGGATACAGATTGCTGTTTCAGTACAGCCTATGCCATGAATGATTTGCTTTTGTAAGCAGTTTCTACAAGCCTTAAACTCCGTATTGGAGTAAAGAGATACTTTGTTTGGATAATATTTAATCTCTCTACCTTGCAAAGTCCCAAGCCAACCTTTCCTACACTATTAAATCTACTATCTGTCATTTTAGGCATGAAGAGATTATCCTGTTCCCTTTTGTAGCTGGAACTTCGGGAGAGATACACACGCTGAGAACTCACTTGGCACCCACTGAAGCAGCTGTAATGTCCTGGCCATCCACTCCGTGATCTGTCCTGAAAGTGTCTGTGTATCAGGTGCAGGAGACAAAGCACTTCCTCAGTTATGGACAAGTTAGAGGACGTCTCATACTCTGTTATCTCTTCAAATTAGTGCACACTTAGCCCAGCTCTGTGGTGAAAGTAGAGAAGACCCATAGGAGCATTGCCATAGTGTATCTCTTTCGTTTCAGAGGTACTATGGGAAGTCTCTTCCCTTTGGACTTGAGTCGACACAGTTGAAGAAGACTGCTCTGCTCACCGTGGAACAAGCCCTTGCTGACTATGCCGTGCTCATTACTGAGCTTAAGCAGCAGTTTGGTGCTGCAGACTGCCCTGTCATCGCTTTTGGAGGCAGGTAAGTGTTGTGTGGACTCCTTCCCTTCTCTGCATCCTTTTCCAGCAAAAGTTATGCTGCTGTAGATCTCTTTTGCTCTCAAGAAAGTTCTCAATGCAGAGCTTTAAGCTATCCTATTGAGAGCAGATGTGCCTGTGCCTCAGCTCCCATGAGCTCATCACCAGGTCCCACTCTTCTTTCCCATCAGGAATTAGTCTCCATTTGTGGTTGCTTTGGAGAAGCACCCCTGACTGGATGTTTCTAAGCTTCTTCAATGTCTGAATCATCCAAAGCTGCAGAAAAAAAATAGCTTGGAAAGGGTAAAGGGAAAAGAGCAGCATTGCCAGTCATAAGCAATGGGATGGTGTGCCAAAACCTGAGGAAACAAGCACTAATGGGGTCCCTCAATCTGCTTTCACGAGGTGTTGGCTACAATGAACCTCACCTGAAATGTTTCTACACTAATGCGTACAGCATAAGGAACAAACAAGAGGAGCTCAAAGCTTAGGCCCAAGCCCAGAAATTTGGCACCAATAGCAAAAGTGAAGTCTGGTAGGACAAGTCCTGTGACTAGAGTGCCCTGTTGAATGGTTACAGGCTCTTCAGGAGGGATAGGGCAGAAGAGGTGAGGCAATGGCATTGTATGTAGTGGAAGGGATAGAATGTCTGGAGCTCCCAGTTGGCAATGGCACAGTTGAAAGCCCCTGGGTAAGAATCAAAGGACAAATAAATAATGCAGATGTCACTGTGGGAATCTACTTTGGATCTCCCAGACAGGATGATGGCGCAAACAAATTATTCTTTAAGGAACTAAGGATGCTATCAAGTCAACTTCCCTTGTCCTTATGGGGGACTTTGGCTTGCCAGAAATCAACTGGGAGAATCACGCAGTACAATCTAGGCCAGAAGATTCCCTGAAAAACCCAGATGACAACTTTATGGCACTGTTTTAAAAAGAGCAGAATTGGAAAGATACCCTTCTTGATCTACTGCTTGTCAACAGAGAGTATTTTGTGAGCAAAGTGGGGGTTGGTGGCTGTTCTGGCCACTGCAACCATGAAGCCATCGAGTTTAAAATGTCTTTTGACAGGAGGAAAAGTTCCAGCAAAATCTCAACTCTGGCCGTGAAGAGAGACTTCAGCAGGCTTCAGGCTGCTCAGGGAATTATTGAGTAAAATCCCCTGGGAAAATGTTTTTGTAGGTGATGGGGTCCATCTGTGTTGGTTACTTTTTAAATATCACCTGTTAAGGGCAAAGGAGTAGCAATTCCCAAATGTTGAAAGTCAGGCAGGTAAGGCAGAAGGCTAGGTTGGCTGAACAGGGATCTTCTCTTGGAAAAGATGAAAAAGGAGGTTGTATGCCCAGTGGAAGCAAGGTCAAGTGACATGAGAAGAATACAGAGACACTGCTCCCCACTATAGGGAGAAAATTCATGTGATTAAAGCTTAATTGGAGTTGAAACTGCCAAAACTGGAGAATGATAGAAAGAGTTTTTTTAAGTACATTAATTATTAAAGGCAATGTAGGAATAACATTGGCCTGTTGCAGGATGAGGATGGTCACCTCACAAACAGGCACATTCCTTCGAAGTCTTCGCAGCCGTGTCCGTGGGCCAGCAGCAGGAAGTCAATCGCTGCTCGATTTTGGAGTGATGCATGTCTTGTGGCTTCTTCTTCCTTTAAGAGATTGCTCAGGGCTGCAGATGTAGCATTGGCCTGCTTACTGAGCCAGCACCCGAGGTGATTTATTTCACCGAGGGCCTTGGCTGCAGCTACCCATGGTAGGAATAGGGAGACAGCAATCTTTTTTGGTTTGTTCCAGTTGTATAATCTGGGATCGCAATTTTCATCAAATTCTGTGTAGGACCTTTTGTGGCATTTTGATTCACTTTCTTTTTTCCAATTGTGTAACAAGGTGATATTTGGAGCGAGAGTAGAAAGTCTCCCGAGGGTACAGGGACCTCCCTGGAGTCAAGAGGGAATCCCAGCCCACACTCTTGTCACCACAGATGAGAAACGTTCCCCTGGGCAATACTTTGGGATTGAGAGAGGACACAGAGATCACACGAGCAGTGTAATTACACCAATCGGGAGGGTTATAAGCTTTGTTAATGGATGATATGTCTTTTTGATATGTGTTTTTGGTCTGATCAATTTCTGGCCAATTATTTTTCGGGCGTCCAAAGTAAAATTTGACGCAGTATGTTGCCTTGGAGGACCCCAGCAGGTCCAATTCTTAGGGTTCCTCTAGAGCATTGGGCAGCATTTTTGTCCACTTGTCCCAAGTATCTACCAGGTTGGGTCTCTTACCTGTGGTGCGGAGGAGCTCTGTGTTATAGACGGGCCAGTCATCGGCTGCGAAGCGAATTCCTACTGTGTCGCTATACAGGGCGACACGGCGCAAGTACCACGACTCCATCAGAAGGGTTCATAAAGGGCGTTTATTAGAGTAACCGGTTACTTTTATAGTTCTCCAAGATATTTACATTTACTTAACACATACATACATTGCCCATTGGTAGTAGAAAAGAAACGAAGTTCTTAATAGGCGGACAAGGAGCAACGTCATTCTGTGAGCTAGCTAGAGTCTGTATCTCTTAACTTTCTCTCCTTCATCATGTTCCCATGGTGACAACCTTGGTGCCTTCTTCAGGAGAGATATGGGGCTTTCCTTATCTTTAGGAAGCCTTCACTGGCTCACAAGAACAGCACAGATTGTCTTTCCTACACTACTAGACTTGTGGAAAGTGAGTTATCAACTCTTCCCATGGATAAGCACATGTTATCCTGTTTTAATGTTTTTGCTAAGGTTACCCAAACATTATGGCTAGGCTGTGGGCTAATCCAACCGATGGCATACGGTACGGTGAAGAGCATCCAAGCAGCAGTAAGGACAGCACGAACGGAGATATTTTTCATCTTTGGACAGGAATGGGGCTTCTGATAGGGAATATAAGCAAAATTTGTTTTGTTATATTTGTTATGGTGAGAGGGTTAGGGTTTTCTCCCTTGTTCCTTCCCCCCCCCCTTTTTTCTTTTTTCTTTTTTCTTTTTTCCTCTAATAAGCTAAGGATGGGGTAGTGGGTATAGGTTTTTTGATAAGGGATGAGAAAAGGGAATAATAGGGTTTTTAGGGTATAGAGGGGTAGAAACATAAAATTCAGAGAACAATTTTGTGTTCAGGCTATATCTAACTTCTGGCTAAATGCAGCAGAATGTTATTCAGCTCTCTATTCTGTCTGCTATCGCGTGGTGGGACGGTCGTCCCCTATGCATGTGGAGATTCGGAGACGTCTTCGTCTCCAGGCAGAACTTGTTTGATTTTGAGGAGGACTTGTGTTTGACTCAGGAGGATTCTTGTCCGTGTTTGTAGAGGTAGTGTTCGCAGTGCCTAGGTATGGTTTGATGTTTTTTCCTGGGTACCATCTCAGACCTGATGGTAGTAGAACACACACATACCCTCTTCCCCAAGTAATCAGTTGGAAAGGGCCTGTGATTTGATGTGTTTCTGGGTCCTTCACCAGCACAGGTGGTTTCTCAGTGAGCTTTGCTTGGGTGGTATTTGCAAAGTGCCAAAGTATTGGTGGGTCAGGCTCTGATGTTGTACAGTTTAGGAAGTTGATGACATAGAGAGCTTTGCAAAGTCCTTCATCTGGAGATACGGCTCTTGTTTCTCCTTGCTACTGATTGAGGACTCTTTTGAGGGTTTGATGTGTCCTTTCTACGATGGATTGTCCTGTGGGGTTTGCAGGTATGCCTGTCTTGTGTTCTATTCCCCACTCACTGAAGAACTGTTTTAGCTTACGAGAGGTATAGGCAGGTCCGTTGTCTGTTTTGATCTCCTTTGGTACTCCCAGGGTAGCGAAGGCAAGGAGGAAGTGCTTTATGGTGTGCTGTGCAGTTTCTCCTGTATGTGATGATGCAAACACTGCTCCTGAAAATGTGTCGACCGATACATGCACGTATTTTGACCTTCCAAAGGGTGTGAAGTGAGTTACATCTGTCTGCCACAGCTGGCAGCTGTTCAGACCTCGGGGATTGACTCCCGTCCCCATGGATGGTATCTGGTAGTTTTGACAGCTCGGGCATGTGGCAACAATAGCTTTTGCCTGCTCTTTTGAAAGCTTGAACATTCTGATAGGGGCAGGTACGTTCTGATGAAAAAATGCATGTGACAACTTTGCCTGGGCAAAGATGTTAGGGACATTAGCAGTCTCTACTGCCATGGCTAATGCATCCGCTTTCCTGTTCCCTTCTGTGATGATACCTGGGAGGTCGGTATGTGACCTCACATGCATTATATGATAGGGTTGCTTTCTGTTGGAAATTAGGCGTGTTAATGCAGAAATCAATTGGTGTAACTTTGGATTGGAAAGGTCTTTGAGAAGAGCATGTTCTGCTCTCATAGCTATACCAGCAACATGAGCTGAATCTGTGACCAAATTAAAGGGTTTATCTTTGAATTTCTCAAAGGCTCTGACAACAGCTGCTAACTCTGCAATCTGTGGAGAACCCTCCACTATTTCAATATCAGATTCCCATTTTTGGGTGTTAGGGTCTTTCCATGTCATTACCGACTTGTGGGATGACCCTGAGCCATCTGTAAAGATGGTTAGAGTTTTGAGAGGAGTCCTGCTTTGGACTAATTTTGGGGTCAGATGAAAGGTCACATCCCAATTAAAAAGTTTGTGTTTTGGGATATGAACTGAAATTTGGCCTGTATAGCCATCTAAGGCAAACTGGAGACTTTCATTGGTCTGAAGCAAATGCTCCAGGTCCCCAGTGGTCAGTGCCAAGTATATGCATGTGAACTCACACCCTGCAAGAGAGTGGAGGCGAGATCTAGCCTTTTTTATTAGATGTGCCATGATTTCTTGGAAGGTGATAATTGTCTTTTTAGGTTGGTTATTTGTAAAGATCCACTCCAGGATCAGCAAAGGGTCTCGAAGTTGAGTGTCCCACTGGAAAATCAGTCCATAGAACCAAGGTGCTTTTCCCAAAATGACGAACTGGAAGGGCAGGCTGGGCTCAAAGCGATGGGCTTTGCGTGAAGACAGGGCTTCTTGGACCTTGGTGATGGCATCTCGGGCCTCTGTTGTGAGAGCGCATGGAGAGTCCAGATCCTCGTGGCCACGGAGAAGGTTGAACAGGGGAGCGAGGTCCTCTGTTGTGATTCCTAGCAGGGGACGCACCCAGTTAATGGATCCACACAGGCTGTGTAAGTCCCTCAGGGTTTTTAGGTTGTCTCGGATGGTGAGCTGCTGGGGTACGATGGTCCTTTCCCGGATCTGGAAGCCAAGGTAAGTCCATGGGTTGGTGTACTGTATTTTGTCCTCACGGATCTCGAATCCTGCCTTTTCTATGGTTTCTATAGTCTTTTTAACTGTTTTGTCCAGGTAAGCTTTTTCTGATGCACAAACCAGGATGTCATCCATATGGTGGTGGATGATTGCATCTGGGAATTGGTTACAAACAGGAGACACGATATGAGCAACATATCACTGGCATATAGTAGGACTGTTCTTAAATCCTTGAGGTAGGAAACGCCAATGATTATCTTTTAAGTGGAGCCTCTCTGTTAAGAGAGGGCATGGAGAAGGCAAACCGTGGAGCGTCCAGAGGATGCAGAGGTATGCTGAAGAAACGGTCTTTAATGTCTGTGATAGCAAGTGTCCAGTCTCTAGGCAGCATCAATGGGGAGGGCAGGCCAGGCTGTAAGGGACCCATGTCCTCAATGACTTCGTTGATTTTGCGAAGGTCGTGGAGGAGCCTCCACCTGTCCATTCCAGGCTTTTTCAGTACGAAGACTAGAGAGTTCCAAGGGCTAGTGGTCTCAACGATGTGGCCTTTGGTTAGCTGTTCTTCCACGAGAGCTTGTAGTGCACGCAGCTTTTCTTCAGAAAGGGGCCACTGCTTGATCCAGATCAGGTCATGGCATTTCCAGGTGAGCCGAGGAGTATCCGGCAGTGTACGCTCCTCAGTGGCCCCAGTTAGAAATCCTGACTGGGAATACATAGGGAAGCCCCCCATTGGGATAGAACGTCTCTTCCCCAGAGGGTGATGGGGGCCTTTACCACGAATGGGCGGATGGTTGCCAGCTTGCCTTCAGGCCCTTCGACGAGGACGTTGTTCTTGCTCCGCATGGACACTGTGGCTCCACCGATCCCTGAAATCATGCCTGGCACTGGCTGTAGATCCCAGGGTGCTGGCCACTCTGAGCGAGCAATGATGGGTCACGTCAGCACCGGTGTCCAGCATCCCTGGCAGGTGGAACTTTTCTCCTCTGCAGGTGAGACCACACTCGATGGTAGGCTTACTTGTTCCCACAACTTGTGCCCACATTGCTGTAGGGTTGAGAGGAAGCTGCTCCCTGTGATTCTTTGGGAGTAGAAAAGCCTGTGCAATTAGAGTTCCCTTTGAAAGAAAATATGGTAAGTCCGTGCAGTACACCTGGACAAAGATTTCTTGTCCTGAGTGCACTGTTTGCACCTCTGGAACAACAAAGATCTTCTTTGGGCTATGGAGAGTGTCACCTATAATTAAGATGTTAGAAGGACCGCCTTTTGGCCCACGTTTGCCTGTGGGAACACGATAAACATCTTTATTTTTAAAGTCAGTGGACAGAGCGGTTACCAGCTGGCGCCTTGTTCCCATTGGTATCGCTTCGTGTGTTGGACCCTCTTCAGGTGTTCTGGAATCTCCCAGGGTGGTGCGTGGATGGGTCTGGATGGCCTTTGATTTGTTGTCATAGCCCGGGGCTCCACTGGGCTCCGAGACCCGTTTCCCGAATACGGCTGGTAGCGTGGCTGGTTCTGGGGCCTTCGGTAGGTGTTGCCGGGGTATCGGGCAGGCGGCCTGTCTGGACAGTCCCTCATAAAATTTGTCAAATCTCCACAGTACAGGCAGCGAGCCTGGTCTTTAGAGGCCTTAACTGCATATGCACCAGAAACTCCTTCAGCAGTACCCTTAGTAACTTCTTCGGCCACTGTATTTTCACTGGACAACTGACGTGTGCAGCTTTCCAGCATTTGCTCTATGGTAGGTTCTGTGTCCAAGGGTAGAGCCCTCAGAATTGTTTTACATTTTTCATTAGCATTACTCATGACAAGTTTACACAACAGTTCTTTTCTTGCCTCTGTGCTCTCTATTTGTTTTTCTAGAGCATCTTTTACTCTATCCACAAATTTGATAAAGCTTTCATCAACTCCTTGTTTAATATTAGAAAAATGTTGGGAAGGAATGGAATCATCTGGGGTAAGAAGTAAGGAGGTTTTTGCTGCCATAGCCAAGTTTTGCAATGCTTCCTCAGGTAAGGTGTCAGCCTGATCATTAGGTTTCTGTAAACCCCCTTCCCCAGCTAGCTGTTGGACTGTAAAATCTGGCCTATCAGCATTTTTAGCATATGAATCTGATAATGTTTTCAATTGTTTTTTCCAATGCCTTTCCCATAACATATATTCTGCTGGGGAAAGGAGGCAGTGGGCTATATTCTTAATATTGTGGGGTACGAAGATATGTGCTGAGAACGTGGCTTCTAGGAAATTTCTAAATATATGTGAGCTTCAGCCATGTTCTTTAGCTATGTTTCTTAGCTGTATGAATTCCTTATTTGAGATAGGTTCCCAGGTCTTTCGAGTAGTAGCCTCTTTTTCCCTTTTTATAATCTACTGGGAAGGCAGGAATTCTCTGTGCAATTTCCCAATCCCCTGCCTTTGCAGCTTCCAGTTTAATCAGAGCCCATGCATCAATGTACTGTGTATCAGAATCAGAGTCACTGTCACTGCTGTCCGAGGAGGAGGAGGAGGAATGAGAGGGAGAGCGACCATGCTTTTTATGTCGTGTTGGAGCAGGCTTTGTCAGAGCTTTTTGGCACTGGGGGGGATTTGAAGAAGCACACGGTTGTGCTGGGATGGCAGCAACTCGGGTAGCACAGCACACACAGGATTGAGGCACATGGGGGAGTGGGGTGGTACTGTGGGGGGTTTCGGAGGTTCCGTGCAAGGGGCACTGAGGGTGGGTGGGCGGTTGGAAAACTGGGGTATGGGGGCAAGGGAGGTGCGGGGGGGCGTTGTGGTTGGGGGGGCTGCTGCGGATACAGCGTGGTTCGCTGAACTGCGGCGGCGGGCAGACAGGGAGACCTCCTGCTGCGGCACAGCTCGGGGCAGAGATAGCTGGGACTAAGGGACCGGGATCGGTAGGGGGAAGGATGCTGGCAGGGCTGGGGGCAGGGATGCAGGCAGGGGTTGGGGGGGGGGGGGGGGGGGGGGGGGTGGCAGCAGGGGTGGGAGCTGTGTTTGAGGGACCGGCAAGGAGGGCAGGGACAGCGGCAGGGGAGGAGGGAGCGATCGCAGAGGTAGAGGGGGCCACGGGGGGGGGGGGGGGGGGGGGGGTGCACACAAGATGCCGCGGGTTGCACAATCGACAGAACGGGATTCATGCCTGCCGCGTCCGGAGGGGAAGGTGGGGGGAGGGTGGACCGTGCGGACCCCGCAGGCGCGGTGGGAAGGGTAGGGGAAAGCGGCTCAAGGTTTGTATTTGCAGTTTCTGACAGAGGGGTTGGTTATGAGTTGGGAGCAGAAACAGCATTAGGACCCAGGGAAGGAGAGGCTGTAAGTGAGAGCTTATCAGCACAATTTGCATTTGAAGGGTCTGGTGAGGGAGATAAGGTTGTCTCTCTGTCTTTCCCTGAGGTGTTAGTAAGAGAGGGGTTTTTGTTAACTTTCTCTACGGCTTTTGTTATAATATGAAATATAGGTATGAAATGGGCTACAGATAAATTCTGTTTGGACTGTGAGAGAAAGAGTCTAAACCCAACCTGATCCCAAAAAGAGTCTAGAGTTATGGTGTCTTCAGTAACATCATGGAACTGGAGGATTATCCATGTTATAAACTTTTTCAGATTAGATTTTGAAAGATAACCTTTAGAAAAAGAAAAGTTGTTAGCGGATAGGATTTCTAGGATTAGTAAATATATTTCTCTCTTTTTATCCTGGGATCTTGTACTAAGTTTTGATCCCATTTTTCCCATTCCCTACCAGCAGAAAAAAGAGAAAAAAAAGAAAAAAAAACTAAAAAGGGACCCAAGAAAAATTTTTTGTGCACAAGAAAGGCTGTTTTTTAAAACTTACATTTTTTCAGCCAGATGTGGGTCTAGGGTCTGCTGGTAGGTGGTCTTGCCGTCTCAGTCTCCTCGGGCACTCGTCCAGCTGTCAAAGTGAGGGTCGACTGAGAGCCCCTCTGAAGCAGTCCTTCTAAAACGGAGGCCTTATGTCTTCAGGGGTTTTCGTCCCGGTTCGGTGTGCCAAATTTTAATGCTGCTGACTGGGCTACAGGGTGTACCCAGGAGCTGCATCAAAGCCGGATAGCTCAGCTTGGAGGAGAGCAGGCCCGCCCAAGCTCTAGCAGCGCCTCCAGCCTGCGCCTTAGCAAGCCTTTAGTGATATTCAGCTTTAGTGATTTTTAGCTCATCAGTGATTTCAGCTCTTGGGCTTGCTAGGCTCGGCTGGGGCATGCAGCAGGCATTCGGAAGACCAGGAAAAGACGACAGGAGAGAGGCTGTGTGAAATATTCTGCAGCGATATCCTTTATTTTCTTTCTGCAAAGGGGTTCAGTGACAGCTCTTCTCTAATGAGCCGGGCAGAAACAGGGGTTTATATAGGGCAAAGGAGGATCGAGAATTGTCCAGTGGTAAGGGTTAAAGGAAAGTGACCTACAGCCTTACAGAGAGATAAGCAAGGGTCTGAGAGCAGGAGAGAGGGGCTCCTATGGTCCAGTCATCATGACTCAGCATTTTGCCTGTCCTAGGCCTCTGAACGCCAAGGCAGGTTTGCAGGGCCTCCGCCTGCTACAATTTTGGACTTGATCAAACCTTTTGATGCTACCTGTTCCAAAGATATTTCTGGGCAAAATGTCCAGCATATGATGGGTGAGCAACTGGCTCACTGGTTGGCACAAAGAGTTAATGTCTGGGGTAACACCAGGCTGGTGTCCAGTCACTAGTGGGATTCTGTAGGGCTCCATCCTCAGCCCTCTTCTCTTCTACATCTTTATTAACGACCTAGATGCAGGACTTGAAGGAATACTAAGTCAGTTTGCCAACAACACTAAACTGGGAAGAGCCGTTGACTCCCTTGAAGGCAGGGAGGCTCTGCAGAGAGACCTCAGTAAGTCAGAGAGATGGACAGTCACCAACTGTATGAAGTTTCCCAACCGCAAGTGCTTGGTTTTTCACCTAGGATGGTGCAACAATGGCTGTGTGTATGGAGTGGGGAATGAGAGGCTGGAAAGCAGCTGTGGGAAGGGACCTGGGGGTCCAGTGGTGTATTGGATGTGAGTCAGTAGTGCCCTGGCAGCCAGGAGGGCCAACCATGTCCTAGGGGCCATGAGGCCCAGCATTGCTGGCTGAGTCAGGGTGGCAGTTATCCCACAGTGCTCTGCACTGAGGTGGCGTCACCATGTTTAGGGCACCACAATGTAAATGTGTAAATACATTAGGCTATTAGAGAGTGTCCAAAGGAAGGCCATGAAGATGGGGAAGGGTCTGAAGGGGAGGCCTTATGAGGAGTGACTAAAATCACTTGGTTTGTTCAGCCTGGATGAAACTGAGGAAAACCCTCACTGCCCTCTTCAATATCCTGTGGAGGGATAGCACTGATCTCTTCACTAGTGACCAGTGACAGGAGTCAGGAAAACAGCATGAATCTATGTCAAGGAAAGTTTAGATTGCATATCAAGAAAGTGTTTTTCACCCAGAGAGTGTTTGAACACTGAAACAGGCTCCCCAGGGAAGTGGTCATACACCAAGCCTGTTTGAGTTCGAGAAGAGTGTGGTCAACACTTCCAGGCACAGGGTGGGATACTTGGAGTGTCCTGCATAGGGCCAGGAGTTAGGCTTAGTGATCATGTTGGGTCTCTTTTAGCTCAGCATGTTCTATAACTCCATGAAAATGAGAAATTCCTCCTGCAAGATCAGAACATTTTACATTGGAAACACAGGAAACTAATAATTGATAAAATATTCTTTCAAGGGGCCACACAGCTTTTTATTTAACACAGCCTCTTTAGCAGCATCCAGCCATTTTCATTGTAGGCCTTTTCATAATTCTGCTCTGCTGCTCTTTGGTTCCTTGCAGCAGTCCTTTCTCAGAGTGCTCTCTGTGCTGCAGCTGGGTGGATGTGATGTCCTTGTTTCTTGATGGATCCCCTCTCTTGCAGTAGAGGGGTGCTTCCTTCGAAAAGTCTTCCAGAAGTGCAGGGCTTTGAATTCAATTGCAGTGAGCTAATAAGCATTTGGTATGATAGTTATCATTAAGCCTTCAGCTGGTTGCAGTGTGGTGACTGAACTGTTGATCTCGCGGAGGTTTATATTGTGATTATCAGGACAGTAGCTAGAGTAGGAAGGCCCAGAAGCTGTCCTGGGATAGGAAGATGGGAGAGGGATTCAGCAAAACCTCCTAGCTGGCTGCATGTTAGACCACAGCTCTCTGTGTGTAATTGAGTGCTCAGCCTGCAGCAGCCCTGAACACACTAAACCCAAATGAAGAACACTGAAATGTGGCAGTGCTGGAGAAGCACAGCATTTCCTGGGAGAGAAAAAACAGACCACTTCTGGTGCTTATAACTTTGCCAGATCAACCTGAAATTACTTGCAGCCGGTTTCAGGTAGTGCCTGTCTCCAGGGCTAGAGAAATGCAAATTGCTTTAAACATGGGTGTTGTGGGAACGGTATTTACTGAACCACTTGAGGTGGTGCAGAGGGAGATTGAATGCTTTTAAGCTTGGAGTTAGACCAGGTTTAATCTGTGCTTTGGGGATGTCATTTGCCACCCCAATGGCTTCAGAGGAACTCTGCAACCATCAGCAAATTAATGACTTCTGTAATCCTGGGTCTATCCAGCAGCTTTTGATCCATGTGTAGACTGTCACCCTGTCACTGAAGCTACCAAGGTAGTTTTGACTTTTCTTGTTGCATTTGTTAACTTTTCCCCTTCCCTGTATCTGTGCTGATCAACTATGCAGCTGTTATTTGGGGTGCCTAGGGAGGACAGCCTCCACTTTCCAGGAGTCGAGAGGGCTGCCTGTTCTGCCATGTTCATGGACACCCTTTGCCAAAACCCTGGCAAAGTTCTGACTAGTTCTAACTAGTTCTTGTCATTCTGCATGCAAAATGTACAGTGTGTCTTCTCTCTTTGAACAGTGAGTGCTTCACTCAAACCCTGCTTTGCTCTGCTGTGAAGCTATCGGGACATGCTCAGGATGGTGCAAAGTTAAATACTGAGGCAGGATTTACATTTGTCTACAGAAGCAAACTGAGCTGCTGTGTTCCCACCAGAGCTGGTGTGAGCATTTGGAGAAAGGCCAGTAAGAGCACTCTATGCTGCTCATTGGCCATAACTGGATCAACATGAGAATGAGGCACAAAGCATCATAGGTACCCATGAACATCATGCATACCACAGAGCATGTGTGAAAACATGAGGCATCACAGATATCCATGAGTTTATTGTTACCTTGGTTTAGGTGAGCCTGTAAATGTTGGCCTGAACTTCTGAGTTATTACAGTATAAGTTGTCTGTTAAAGGAAATAACTCTTGTCTCTCTTTGGTAGCTATGGTGGAATGCTGAGCGCCTACCTGAGGATGAAATACCCAAATGTCGTGGCGGGAGCATTAGCTGCCAGTGCTCCTCTGCTGTCTGTGGCTGGGCTTGGAGACCCCACCCAGTTCTTCAGGGATGTCACAGCAGTAAGTAGCATCTCTTTTCAGGAGCAGTATTTTCTTCCTTTAGGAATGCTGTTTCTTTTTTCTTTTCTAGATGTTTAAATAGATATCTGTCTTCATGACATCACTGCTAAGCAGGGAGTGCAATTAAATGGCAACCTGAAAGGAAAAGCAGTAGCTGCAGGAAGGCTGAGCACTGCCTCTGCTTGGGCAGCTCAGGGTTCAAAGGTGCTGCTCCAAGAAGCACAACTCCGTGCCAGTACCTTTAGTACCACTAAGAATTGACTTTCCCTTTTCTAGTGGCTTGACTATATTACAGCCTGAAATTTTTCCCTTGTGCCTGGCTGAACCCCTTTTGGATAATTTATTTTTCAAATCATCTCCCAAAATGCTGTATTGGTACCAACGATTCACAGCATCTCCTTAGCCCAAGGTGATTGCATTTCAGTGAAGAACTTGGAAATCTTCATAACTAAAAATGTGCAAGGTGTCTTGGGATCACTTTTAAACTAAAATTTAAATGTGGCTTTTGCAATTTAAGGCCATGAAAAGTTGGTGTTAGAACTGACTTTGATTTGTCTTATAAGGAAAAAAATGTACTAGCTGGTTGTACTGAAATCTTGTGATGGTGTCTGTTATGCCTCTTTTTTGACATTAATTTCTAGATCTGGATGACACAGATGGCTTAGTATGAACTCCATTTGTTGTCCCTCAGTTGGGACTGAGGTCTGTGCCTGGTGCAGGAGCCAATGAGCACACAGAGCTGAGGCCTTTCATGCTTTTCTGCCCAGAATTATTGCTAGGCTATAGTTCATTAAGCTGCCACCTCTTTTTGGGGTGTTTGCAGGCTTTTATACAAGTTACAACAAAGAAGTTGCACAGAACTTGTTCACTGGTCAACTTAACCAGTGCTTTTCTGCACATGCTCCAGTCAGTGTCAGTTCACTATACCAGGGTAGTCTGACATTAGCATGTGAGATGTCTCAGGGTGATTTTTACCTTGCTGCTTAGTCTTAGGTTACCTTTGGGCCACCTTAGCATTCTTCTTCCCATCCCTCTGGTCTGGAGGTAATTCATCTTTGTTGACACATTCTTGTCATTCTTGTGTTACTCTGCTGTTATTCTCCACTTCAAGGACCACACCTGCGTATGTAACTTGTGGTCTTTTTGTTCTTATTTATATACATAAACAAGTTGTTTCTGTGCAGAGATTTACACAACAGATAGCTTTACCAGTAAGTATAAAGAAGAGACTATTATATGAAAATAAACACATTTGAAACTCCTAAGTTTATAAAAGAATAATAGACATCTTGTCTTAGAGTTATACATTTTCAAACAAAAAATGTAATACCATTTTGTGTGGAAAAATTCATAGCACCAGAGGTTTATGTCCAAAAAGGAGACAGAGGAGTCCTGTAATTTTATTCGAATAAAGGGAGAGGCCATGAGGCATTTCCCATGGGCTCTTTCAAGTGGTTGGGGGACGCAGCCCCCTTTCTATCCTCATTTCCTGGACACATCACCCTCTTCCTTTCCCCATTGGCTGAGATACTTGGAAGGTTCAGTCTTCCCAAATCACCTACTCTATGTCCCCCTTTTCTGTGCACCCCTCCTTTTTTTTTTTTCTTTTATATAGCAAAACACTATTCATAATTCTATTAAGCCTTTGTTCTTTTTATCCAAGTTCAGGAATTTAACATGGCCTTGGCTGAGCAATGGTCCATGTCAATTAGTAACATTTTCTACAACTGGTAGTTTCTTCTGTTACTTCCCTATTTATAAGTCCTTGGCCCTATCTACAAGCAGATTCAGAGTCTGTTTGTAGGGACACATTCATCTTATTCCTTTCAATTTAGTCAGTTAACAGGCCGTGCAGTGAGAATTCTTCCCTGGTTGAAACTAATTTCTTTTCTGCATCCTCATCTTGCTTCAGCTGTGAATATGCTGGGAGTCATTACACACCCTCAAACTTAGGATGTGAAAAAAATCTTCCCAACTAATTTAAAAATCTATTTTTTCTGCAGTAGTAAACTAAGCTCTGGGCTGAGCTCTTAAGCAAGCACTATGTGGTTTCAAAGTACTCCCTTCCATCTTCAGTGTGGAGGTTGCTCTGATTTGCAATTTATGCATCTGAAATCTGATTGTTCTTCTTGCTAAGAACACACGTGAGAGCTGTTAATCCCAGTGAAGGCACATGGAATGGCTGCAATTCCTCCTGCCTCTGCTAAGCTGAACTGTTTCTGGTCTGTAAGGGTCCTTATGCCCGGCAGTGCTTGGCAGCAGCCCAGCAGTGCCTAGAGGAGAGCTCAGCCATCACAGCAGCCAGAGCAGACCTGCTCCTCTGTCCCAGGCCAAACCATCCACACACTCCAGTTAGAGCCATTAGCAGGTGAAGATCAATAAGCACATCCAGAAGGAAGGATTTTTGGAACTCCTAAAGGGATGCCCAGATAAACTGTGGAAAACTCCAATATTATTTATTTAAACATAAATCAGACAAAGGCAGAATTAAGAAGAAAAGAAAGGTGCCAAATCTATTTTTTAATTGAGGGTGGGTCTTTATAAGAAAAATGCCTAGCTAGTGATTTGTGGTTACTTACCTTGCTCTAGCAGGGTAAAGAAACCTGAGAAGAACCCTAAAAATTCTTCTTGTTACAAAACACTGGTTGCCAGCAGATCTAATCTGCCTTACAAATTGAGAGAGGAGAATGAGTTTTAGTTCCTAGGGCCTTCAATCACAGAAACAACTTGATCCACCATAACCAGCCACAGCTCTTCAAACCTAGCTTAAAGTGCTTTTTCAGGATCAGTAATGGTTTTCCCAAGAAAAAGAACATGGTCATTTGGCAGGCCACTAGCAGGCTTAAGAAGAAAAGCAGATCTTGGTCTTGTACTCCCAATGCATAACTGACTTCTCCCATGACTCCTTCTCACGGGCAAAGTGGAGTTTCAAGGACTCTGCTCTTTGTTTAAAAAAACCAAAACCCTTATGAACTTTGCAGCCTGCCCCTCTCTCTGAGGCATGCTTCATATTCTCTTGCTGCTTTACGTTCAGCCTGATGCTTCATGAAGGGCAGAGTGTTCTGTCTGACAGGTCATCCCAGCCAGACCTGGTGACACAGCTGCTGCTTGGCCTGAGCTGTCCAGTATGTTGGCTTCTGCAGAGACATGCTGACTCTCTGAAGGACAAGGCAAAAGCACCTGTGTCACTGCTCATGGAAATGCAAATGAGGTGCTGAGCAGCAGGCCAGTAACCCCTGTCATCTTCTGGCCTTTCTGGCAGTTCTTTCTGTTGCAGCCTCTTAAATATCTCCTGTCGGAAACTGTCATCTCATATCTTTTCTGTCCCTTCAGGATTTTCAGAAGTCCAGCCTAGGCTGTGTCAAAGCTGTCCGTAAAGCCTTCCAACAGATCAAGGACCTATGCCTGAGTGGAGGTAAGAAGAGAGCCCTGCAGATGGCTCCCAAGGGCTGCCAGCATTCCCAGCCATGGGGGGGAAAAAGTTGAAACAGCTTTACCTCAGCTAGTTGTTCAGATAAATCAGTGCAGATGCCCACATGGCTTCCTCTTTCTGCTTGTACAATTGATTTTTTTCTTTTATTAACAGTTTCAGTTAGCATTAAATTGGTAACCAATACTCAAACATAAGTGTGGTGTTACATTTTATTTAAATGGTATGCTCTGTCTCACCCCTCAAAAATGTACGGTTTATTCCAAGCCTGTGATCCTCCCCTGAAGTATCATGTATCTATAGTCCCATTGGCCAAAGTCTTATTCCACGCCCACCTTGAATCTCCCTGTTAAGCTATGCGAGGGAGACCAGGCTCTCTTTTGGCCCCTTTCTCCCTAGGCTCTCCCTTCCCTTTCCCTTCCTTCCCTTCCCTTCCCTTCCCTTCCCTTCCCTTCCCTTCCCTTCCCTTCCCTTCCCTTCCCTTCCCTTCCCTTCCCCCTTCCCTTCCCTTCCCTTCCCTTCCCTTCCCTTCCCTTCCCTTCCCGGAACCTTCCCGGAACCTTCCCTTCCCGGAACCTTCCCTTCCCGGAACCTTCCCTTCCCAGAACCTTCCCTTCCCTTCCCGGAACCTTCCCTTCCCGGAACCTTCCCTTCCCGGAACCTTCCCTTCCCTTCCCGGAACCTTCCCTTCCCGGAACCTTCCCTTCCCTTCCCGGAACCTTCCCTTCCCGGAACCTTCCCTTCCCGGAACCTTCCCTTCCCTTCCCGGAACCTTCCCTTCCCGGAACCTTCCCTTCCCGGAACCTTCCCTTCCCGGAACCTTCCCGGAACCTTCCCTTCCCGGAACCTTCCCTTCCCGGAACCTTCCCGGAACCTTTCCTTCCCAGAACCTTCCCTTCCCAGAACCTTCCCTTCCCGGAACCTTCCCTTCCCGGAACCTTTCCAGAACCTTCCTTTCCCGGAACCTTCCCTTCCCTTCCGGGAACATTCTCTTCCCTTCCCCTTCCCGGAACCTTCCCTTCCTGGAACCTTCCCGGAACCTTCCCAGAACCTTCCCTTCCTGGAACTTGCTTTCCCTATGCATGTGGTGCCCGTACCCTGAGCGTCCACTGGGCCTTCTTCCCCTGCCCCCCATCCCTCCCACCACCCCACTGCCCTCTGTCTCCCCTTGCAGTAGACCAGCTAACGCTCGCGCTGTTGTCCTTGTCCCTAGAGTGGATGTAGGTTGCTAAACATCACCCAGTACAACAGCAGCAGGGGGCAAGAGATCTTAAATCACTAAAAAATATATACTTGAAGTGCTTAGTCTCCCTGTAGTTAAAGTCCTGCCTTGATGTGTGTTGGAGTCAGTGTAGGAGGTTCCTGCTTGCTGTTGGAAGTCTCTTTCCTGGTGACTGTCCTCAGAGTGTGAAATGTCCCTTTCCTTGGCCCTGGTGTGGGGTTTTGGGGAAGGGGAAAGGCAATGTGTGGTGAATGGTTCTGCTGGACCCCTCCTTGCTCAAGGCAAGCTGCTACTCCCCCCTCCTGTAATGGTTACACGCCTCTCCAGACCCAATTGAAAGCAGATCCAGTCTTTCTCAGCTGGCTGTTTTGGGAATGGAGGCAGGAGAAGGGTGTTGGCCCCATGCACAGAGCTTCCCGTGCTCCCCTTGCAGCGTTGTCTCCTGTGTTAGTCATGTCCCCCCACCACCCCAGAGCCCCACCCTCACCCAACACTCTGATGGGCCCTGGGGTGGGAGAGCACAACTGTCCATCAATAAAGAGAAGCTGAAGCATTAAAAAAAAAAAAGAATAAATAAAAAGCCTAGGGAGAAAAGGGCCAAAAGAGAGCCTGGTTTCCCTCGCACAGCTTAACAGGGAGATTCAAGGTGGGCGTGGAATAAGACCTTGGCCAATGGGATTACAGATACATGATACTTCAGGGGAGGATTACAGGCTTGGAATAAACCGTACATTTTTGAGGGGTGAGACAGAGCACACCATTAAAATAAAATGTAACACCACACATAAGTAGCTCTGTGGAGCTTTGCACAGTGTTAATGGAACCATTTTTTCTGCACTGAAGTGCAAAACCCACTTGCAGGTGAAAACCACTTACATAGTATTTACAGTTAGTAAAGCCATATGTTTCACCAGATACTTGTCCTCAATATCTACACCATGAAGAGCTGTTCTGGTGGGTATGACAGCTGTGTGACTCAGCTCACTGGACAGATCTGAGAAATATGTGGAGGGCAGTCTAGGTCCTGAAGCAATCATCCAAGTCCCTTCCATCTCCAGTCTTGGACAGTTAAGACAGACTGGTGGAGACCTCTGCAATGGCTCCTAAGTAGGCTGGACCAGGTGCCATGGGCTGATGCAGCATCTCCTGGAAGCTGTGCGTGGTGTTGGGACAGATGTAGTGGCTTCTGGGTCTGTCTTGAGCCTTGGTCTGTCATGCTGTGTGTCAGGAGCTGTATGCCTCCCAGCTGCTGCTAGTCCTGGAACTGCCAGAAGAGCCCAAGGATCAAAACTCCATTTTAGCTTTGGGTCACAGCAGGAAGAATGTTACTGTTAACTAGTCAAGCTCTTCCAGCTTTGCCTGGGGCCATGCTTCCTGCAGCTGTGGGTAATGTGGTCATATTTAAGGCTTCAGCCCTCAAGTGTGTATCCCAAGTCAGGTCCCAGGCCGTGGGTTTACAAGCAAAAGCAGCCATGCTGTAGTGGTCAGCTGTAGAACAGGTTGGGGACAGGATCGGTGACTCCAAAATGTGGAGGATAAAAATGAAGGGAGCAGCTTTCCGCAGCAGAAAAGCAAAGCTGTGTGGGTACATCTTGAAGGAATGCCTTTAAAGATGTATTTCGTGACTCCAGCTGATCTCTGCATCCCACTGATGTTTGAAGGCATGTCTTGAGATCTTGAGAATCCTTTGTTAGGACTGTTCTCATCTGGCAGTTCTTACTGCAGATGCAACCTCCTCCCAGGAAGCTGCACTTTTTTTTCTTTTTTTTTTTTCCCCCGGGGGTGGTGGTGTTTGGTTTATTGGGGTTGGGTTTTTTGTTTTCTTTTTAAAACAAATTTTTTAGGTTTTTTTTTTCTTCCCTCTGCCAGTTTTTCCAGCTTTTGAAACTCATTGGCTCCTCTGTGTTGTACCTTGCTCTCCTGCACAAGACCTTGCCTGGGGAGCCGGCCTTGTGGGACACAGCAGCCCTGCCAGGGAAAGGGCCTGCAGGCATGAGCAGGAGCAGCCATCAAGGCATGATTCCTCCAGGCTCCCCAGGGTGCGCCATGAGGGGCAGAGCATGCGCTCTGGGCCACACAAGGTTGTGACGCTGCTCAGGGAAGCTATGCCTGAACGTTCTGTGTGTAAATTTAGATGCAATGTGTCCTTTCCACTAAAAACCTCATCTTATGTTACAGCATTCTTTTACTCCTGAGTGAAACAAGATGCTGAAGCTTGGTATTACTTTCCTCTGTTAAAATTTGTGTCTTCTATTTTCCTTTCTTTTGCAGCCTATGATGAGATCAGCAGCAAAATGGCCACATGCAATAAGATCTCTAACAAGGAGGATGTTTACCAGCTGTTTGGTTTTGCTAGAAATGCCTTCACCATGATGGCCATGATGGACTACCCATACAAAACCGACTTCATGGGTGACCTCCCTGCCAATCCAGTGAAGGTGAGGACATCAGTGTGAGTGGGTGACTGGAACTTAGGACACTGTCAGGCAGACACCATTGATATTGGTCACAGGGTGACCAGTAGTGGTGGATGTTGCAGCCCTTCCAGTCTAACAGTAAATAAACACAATTGAAACTTCTCTGTGATGGTGACTGCTGTGAGGTTTGCTGGAGTCACTCCTATTCTGCTCTGCCTTTACCTTAGACACAAACACCTGTGCAAAGCTGTTGACTTCAGCTTTTAAATACTAAAAACTTGTAGCTTTAAAAAAAGAAAAAAGTAGTTCTGTTGTAGCCCGTCGCCCGTCTCAACATGCTTTCAGAGATGTATTTTTCTTGCTGGTTAAGGATGGAGATGTGAAAATCAGGCTTTTTTCAAAGTATTGCTCAGGAAGCTGACATACCTCAGGTATAATGCAGAAAAAAAATTGCTGCTGTGGGGGCTGGGAAACAGGTGAACTTTCAAGAGAATCACAGATGGCAAAATGTGGGAAAAGGGCCAAGTTCTCAGGGGTTTACAAAGACCTCTAAGACACCAGCTGCTTTTGAAAGGTACCAGCTTTGATCCCAGATCACCAGAGGCTGTTGCAATTCTTGGTATCTTCTGGTGCATTGTCAAGCCCATGGGACTTGATTTGCCTCTGGCCTTGTGGCATTTAGGGTTCTTGTCCTACCTGGAGCACACTGTGCAAGAGGTCACACAGGCTCTGCTGCACTGGAACTCTGGACATGCTGCCTCTGGCTCCACCGGCCATCCAGTTTCCTTCTAGGGTCTGTTTAATGACCTCTAAAATGGAAATAATTATTCTGCACATTCCCCCCAATCCCTGAAAAGGGCATTAAAATATTCTGATTGTAGAAGGAACTGTTGTGTATCACTGTGGCTCCTCCACATCTCCCTAACTTGGTGAAGGAACTGTCTGCCTTTGTCCTGTCTCCTTGCTTCTATGTATTTTGTTGCTACAGGGGAGGAAGCTAAAAACTTCAAGACCTATTGCATTAGGCCTTTGGAAAGCTACCGAACCATAAAATATGTAAATAATAACTTTAATGAATCTTCCAGCTTAGCCCTTCCACAAAGCAACTGGTAACTGTTCTGTCTGCCATTTGCCTGTAATGTGTCTTACCCAGGTTGGCTGTGAACAAATTGTCGCCTATAAAGACCCAATTAAAGGCTTGGCTGCTCTTGTTGGTAAGTTACTATCAGCTGCATCTTTTATGTACCACCATGTGTTCTAGAAGCACCTATCAGTAGACCTGTCACATTGCTGTGTAAGGGGAGCTGGTACGACTCTGATCTCCCTCAGGGACATTTTGCCCCCCGTTAATTTTGTCTGTTGGGACATCTCACAGTGGCCCATAGGCTCATTCTCTCACCTTTCCCAACTTAATTCTTGTCATGTTTCTCAGGCGTTGAAGCCCCATAGCCTGTTGTCTATCCATGAGATGTGGACTTCTGAGATACTTAGTTCTTTTCTAGAAGTTTACCAGTACTCTGGCTCCAGCAGTCATGGGCTCAGTGCACATTCACTGAAGGAAGTTTTCTGGTCTCCTTGTTGAGAACAAGTCCTGTGGTCTTAATCCAGGGGCAAGGTAATCTTAAATACATCTTGTATACACACATATACATTTATCTGTGTGAGCACTTATTTTGTCAGCCAGCAGTGTTTGTAAGGAAATTATTAATAGAGATAGAATTCAAAGAACTTCTGAAGAGTTCTTCATAAAATCTCTCAAGTTGCTTATTAAAAACAAGTTCTACCTTGGTCATTACTCAGAAAAACAGGTTCTGAGTGGCACATAAAAAAAAAAAAAAAAAAAAAGGAATTCTTACAGATTTAATGCAATTTTAGTATGACTGGGAGCTAATTTTTTTTTCCAAATGATCTTTGTGCCCCAAGTCAGAAATGTACCAATCCTTAATCACTGCTAAAGATATTAGGCTGGCAGCTAGAAGCTTTCTTAAAACACTAATGTCTTGACAAACACTGTCAGATCTACTGGATGTATTCACATGCTACTTCTTCTGTGAGGAAGAGTGGGAGTCTTGTTTCTTTGAGATGAATAGGCCAAGGGTGGATTTCTTTCTCCCAGTTCTAGGAGAGCACTTCTTGCCTTCCCTGTGTCTCCCCAGCTGCATTCACTTGGTGGAGTTTAATCATACAAGAGGAATGATCTGCCAGAACTTTAGGCGGGGGAGTGGCTTTCCTCCATACCTGACCCTCTGTGTCATACAGGAAAACACTTTTTTCTACATGTGCTTCATCAGCCCACCTACCGGCCAGGTAGAGTGTAGTGCCCTGGGCTGTGATGCTGAATGGGCAACAGGTGAATGGGGACAATGTGAATGGAGATACTGATTGCTTCCAGGGCAATAATACTCCGTCTCCTTAATGTGAATCCATTCCTCTACCTGCAGAGAACCAAACTAGCACTTACCCATCATATCATGTCTCAAGTGGTATTGCTGTCACATCAGGTTTGCTTGGTTCATGATAAAGGAAACTAGTGTCCCAACATCTGTTTGAACATCGTAGGGCTCAGGGTGCCAGAGTTTTGATTCACATTTAGCAACCAGAGCCTCAAAAGAAATTGAATAAAATACCAGAATGGCATGGCTTGGAAGGAGTTTTCTTCTTGGGAAATCAGAGGAGTAAGCTGAGCAAGATGCCACAGGGACCTGCTCTACCAGGCATAGCTGAAGCCCTGCCTGCTATCCAGACTTTTAACCCATTACAAAGAAAATTGTCTAAACAGGACAATATTGCATTGAACTGGGGGCAATAACCAAGTTTGTGTCGTCTGAAGGAATTTGTCAGCCCCATGTAAAAGCTTTGCCATAAAGCTGGATTGTAACCTTGCACATTTCCAGGCTCTGTGAGTTCTGTCCCATCCTTGCACACTCACGCAACCCTTGGCTTAGTTTTGGCCATGAAGTTCATGTGGGAGATGGTGGGTGAGACAGCAGTTACTGACTGGTTTTGTGCTGTGTTCCCACCTGGCAGGGGTGTTCTACAACTCCTCTGGCTTGACACAGTGTTATAACATATACCAGCTGTACCAGTCCTGTGCTGACCCCACGGGCTGTGGCATTGGCTCAGATGCAGAGGCTTGGGACTACCAGGTAAGAGGTTAGAGACCCCAGCAGGTTTGAGCTGCTGTCCTGTCTATGCCCCTGGCCCATGACAGCTCTTGTGCTTCTCTTAGGTTTGCACCGAGATCAACTTAACATTTAACAGTAACAACGTGACGGACATGTTCCCTGAGATGCCCTTCACAGAGGCTATGCGTGAGCAGTACTGTTGGAAGAAGTGGCATGTGAGGCCGCGAGCACACTGGCTGCGGACAAACTTTTGGGGGGAAGGTGAGTTGTGCTGATTGCTTGTCCCTTTGTTTTACCCTGTAGCTGTCTCCCTGTTACCCTCTGTCCAGCTGAGCCCCATGAGGACAGGCACAGCACACTAATGAGTCCTGGCAGAAAGTCACAGCCTTGTGCTGACTTGAACCAAACAGACCTTCCTGTTTCTCTTTGGAAGAGAAGAGGAAAACATAAAAACTACCAGTAATTTGTTCAATTATTTGATGTTTTCTCTTCTGGGCATGTTTGCTGCGGTAGCCAAACACATTTGGATAACTGGGCAGGAAGCAGACCTCTTAATGATGAACTCTCTGAATTTCAGACCTGAAAAGTGCAAGCAACATCATTTTTTCAAACGGAGACTTGGACCCATGGGCTGGAGGTGGGGTAAGCATGTGCACTCCTGTACCCTGAGCACAGAGCAGCCTTTGCAGGTGACATACTGCCCTCCCTCCCTTCCAGAGCAGCACTGGCAATTCAGTTTTAACCTGAATTCCTGTGAGCAGCTGTTTCATGGTGAACCACTGAGGACTCTCGGGACACTAATGATGGACACATTGAGTAGTGTCCATCAGCCAGGAATACCGATGGAACAAATGTGGCTTCACTAGTGCAGACACGGCAGGACCTTCCTTACCCCACACCCAGGGTCTGAACCACAACCTGGTGTGTTTCAGTGTTCATACGTGGTTTCAGTGCTGCCAGCCATGAGCCAGTGCTCCTGGCTCTCTCTAGTCCTAGCACACTTGGTGAGACCAGGCGGATGCTATGAGCAGTGACACAAACTAGGAGATGTTTTGTCTTAGATTCAACAAAACTTCAGAGTGCTGTCAGTGTCCAGTCTAAAATTTAAAAACCCAGGACTGGATTTTGTGTTAGTTGAGCTCCTGATTTGAAGCTCAGTGTTTTAGACGGGCTTGGAATCCCAGGAAGAACAGGCTGCTTAGGGTGCATGAATCCAAAGGAGACCTAACTTCCAACTACCTATACTGGAATCAGCTGAAAGTTCCCACTTTGTGGAAAACATTCCCTTCATTTGGGACAGGTGATCTAGTTCATACAGACTGTTAGCTGCAGATACCAGTCGTACTAAGGATGTCTTCCCATGCTTTTCCTCAGTCTTGCCCAGATCATGTTCCAGTTTTCAGAACTCATGTCCAGTAACTTTGTGATAATTGATCTTTGCTCCTTCTCCTCCCAGATAAACAGAAGTCTCAGCCCTTCACTGATTGCACTTACCATTAAAGGAGGTGCCCATCACCTTGATCTCCGGTAAGTACCAAACTTTGCTTCAGCTGGCAAAATCCTGATTCCCTGGGTATTTGATCTCAGCAAGTCACAACCCAACCAACCAGGAGATATTTTATATATCTAAAAGATATATAAAATGGATATCTATATATCTATATATCTATATATCTATTTTATATATCTTATTTAGATATTTTAGAATCACAGAATCATAGAGTTGTTGAGGTTGGAAAAGATCTCTAAGATGAACCCAACATCACCACCATGTTCACCACTAAACCATGTCCTCAAGTGTCACATCTGCAAGTTTTTTGAATGCTTCCAGGGTTGGTGAATTCAACACTTCCCTGGGCAGTCTGTTCCATTACTTTACAACCCTTTCCATGAAAAAATTCTCCCTCTTCTTCAGTCTAAAGATCTCCTGGTTCAACTTGAGGCTGCTTCCTCTCATCCTGTCCCTTGTTACCTGGGAGCAGAGCTTGACCCCCCACTGGGCTACAATCTCTTGTCAGGGAGTTGTAGAGAGTGAGATGGTCTCCCCTGAGCCTCCTTTTCTCCAGGCTGAGACCCCCAGCTCCCTCAGCTATTCCTAGTGCTCCAGACCTTTTCCCAGCTCCATTCCCTTCCCAGGACACACTCCATCCCTTCCATGTCTTATATGTCAAGAGGGACCTAAAACTGACCTCAGGATTTGAAGTGTGGCCTCACCAGCGCCTAGCACAGGGCAAGTACCTAAAGAGGATGGGTACAAGGCTATTGCAGCCCAATGTGGAAGAGTGATCATCTTCCCCAGCACAGGGCTCTTTCAGCCTGCAGGGATGCTGAGCTGTGCAGAACGTGGCACTCATCTCACCTACTGTCATTAGATCATGTTCTTGTGCAAGTGTGAGACATCCTGCAGCAATCAGTCACATGAAGTAGTCCAGTGCATCTGCCTTTAGGCCTGGAGCAGAGGGGGCGGCAGCCAGCAAGGGCAAGCTTGGGCCTGCTGCCCCTCTGTACTGGAGATCGGACACTGCAACTTGGTTTCCAGGGCATACATGTGAAACACAAACCAGTCTCTGTACTTAAAATTGCAGACTCTGCCTGTGCAGGAGGCAAATACCAACTGTCCAGTAACTGACACTGCTCTGCTTTCCTCTGCTTTTTAGGGGACACAACCCAGCTGACCCCCCATCTGTCACCGAGGTGCGCAAGCTTGAAGCCAGGATCATCAGCAGCTGGGTGAAATCTGGAGGCATGGAGCAGGTGCAGGAGCAGCGCACAGGAGCTGCAGCAGGCAGTCAGCCCTGAGCCCTTCCATCCCCGCAGCCCCTGTGTGCAGCTACCACAAGACACAGCAGCCGGCTGCACTGGTTCTACTTTGCTGGCTGGGACACTATTCTCTCCTCTGCCGTGATGGTGGGAACTCCCTTTTCCCAAGTGTCCCACTTACACGTCATTAAGCATGAAAAGAAATACAAAAGGCCAAATCACTGACAGAAGCCAAAACCACATTTTCTGGGCTCCATGCTTGCCTGTTCAGAATGAGCTGTTACAAAGAGCAGGAAAAAGCTTGCCTGGAAGGTCCAAGAACCATCACAGCCCTGAACAGGGTGGTTCAGGGTGCATGAGGCACCTTAAGGTTGAAAAGAAACTATTTTTAGAGAAAAAGGAAATACTAGAGGGTTAGTAGAAAAGCAGAGGTATAATTATGATTGACACAGGGTCATGGTGAGCTCCACTGGTGACCAGTTATCTAAAACAGACTATCAGTCTTAGCCAGAGCTGTGGGTTAGGACTGTTTTAGCTTGTCGAAGAGATTCCAGTTGCTGAGATGAAGATTTACACAAAGGAATCCTGGCATGCACTGCTGTCACTCAAGGGCTGTGTATTGGTGACCAGTAAAGCACACTTCCACTGAGACATCTTCAGAGCTTTTTAAAATCAATTACAAGTATATTAAAGTCTGTGATAGAAAAGTTTATTAAAGGGTATGATATAATTTCATGGCTTGGTAGTATAACCAAAGAAGATAAAAAAGGTTCCTTCTCATCTTCCCACCCAGGCGAGTCTTTGCCCATGAACAGGTGCTACTAGACTGACTAAGCACCAATAATTACTAGCATAACTGCCAAAATATTAATTCCTGGTAACTGGCTGCCCTCAGTTGATTTTACGAGTTAGTGGAGAGGTTTCCTGAGTCCCCACAGGTTTTCACTCTGCAGCAGTCACAGCAGTGCTTGGTGTCATTGTCTGCACTGCTGGGCCCTCCCTGGTCACAGCAGGACTGGTTCCCAGAGCCATTGCTGGTGTTTCACAGTATTTGGGTGCTGAGATCTGTTTCATCCACCTCTGCCCTGTTCTTAACGAAAGACCAAAGCTTCTGGTCCTTCTAGCCAGGGATGCTGAGGAGAGCAGGAACAGATGGATCCACTGATCAGCTATTTCAGATACGTGTAAATGAAGGACAACTTGGAAGACTGAATTAGTCAAACTCCATTCCCTACAAAAGCCACTCTAAGACTGCTACATCCTCAGCTCAACCTGAATTCTCTCTGTTCATGCTGATGAAAACCTCCATGGGTCCTGCTTAGAGCTGCCACTGTTCTTTTTGTTCCTGCTCAAGTCAGGCTTTGGCTTTGTTGCTGCTATATCAAGTATGCCTTACTGAAGTGATCATCCTCTTTTGGGCTCAGAGCCTGCAACTTTTCTGAATTCAAATTTGCTATACCCCAGCCATTATTCAGGATTAACACATGAGGGAAAAAAAGGAGAGAGCAAGGATTGCATCCTGCTTTTATTTTCCTTCAAACAGCACCCTTCACACCCTTAAGCAGGTACCCAGTGATCATCAGCCCAGCAATGTACGAACACAGCCAGGTTCAGGGTCAAGTGTTTCAGTAAGTCACTGCAAGTCATCCCAGTCACTAGGGCTGGGTTTGTGCTTTGAAGAGAAAGGAGGCCTGGCTGTCTGCTGACCTTCCAGAAGGACAAGTTTTTTAATCCTCTTCTCTTGAACTATACTGAGCTCTTATTTTCCTCTTACAAACAGTTCTTATTCCAAAGGAATACACATAGTTTGACTGATATGGAAAAATAAACTAAAGGCTTTCAGATACTATGGCAAAGAGATAATATACATGGACATTCAGGACAGATGAGCAGCGCCATAAAAGAAATCATGGCAGAAGTCTGAAGTCAGTGCCACCAACATCCATAATGTTTTGAATCCTTTGGCATGCAAGCATGGGAGGTAAAAAGAAAACCCTGTTGTGTGGTGCTGTCTGAGCTGAAGGGAAGAGCCCCAAAGCACCACTTTTCAGAATCATGGGAATGCTGCTCCTGGTTGAACTTCAGGGCCACGTAAGGAAAATGTCATATAAGCAGTGCGTGACCCAGACCAGACGATAGGTGCAGACCCTGTGCTTAAGAGCTGCACCAGTGATGCTGTTGAACAAAGGCCCAATTTCTTCTATCATCATTTTCTGAGACAGTGAGTGCAGCCAAGGTGGGAACATTGTACAGAACAGGAACTCAGGGTTGGGCTCCGGTGGACGCAGAGGCTTCCTGCTTTGGACAGCAATCTCCAACAGTATTTCAGAGAACAAAAAAACCCAAGTCTTTCTTCCCAAATCCAAAGTCAGAAAAATCTTAACCCCTTTTCTTGAAGCAACAAGCTTCATGGAGCTACCCCATCACGTCAGTTTTACTGATGCTGTTAAAATACTGAGTGTGACACTGGCACTCAGGAGCTGAACTCCCTTGCAGGGCTATTTCTAAGAGGCAAGAACTGAAGTGCAGGAAAAATTCACAAAACCGTAAATGTGTTATTACAAAAACCTTTCCTGTCTTCATCCGCCATTGTTGCCAACATCATGCTGGCATGGTACAGGAAACAAGGTGTATTTGGAGGAGTAAACAGAGCTGTACCTGAGCTTGGCATGGAATGCTGAAAATCCTGTTAAATGGAAGTCCTGAAAAACTGCCAGCTTCTAAAGACCTGTAATGAGAATTCAGCTTTCAAAAGTTCAGGGATTAGATGGTAACTGTGCCCTATCCATCTGCTGAATTTTTTGGAGCATACAGGTCAGTATTTCCTGAATCGTGGCTCAAAGCCCCAAGTGTGAGACTCCCAAGTCCACCGTCCTGCAGTTCTCTGTGGCTCTGCCCAAGCCCGGCTCTGTTTCTCAGTGAAAGCCCAAGGCATTCCATTGTGAAGGACAGAATCACTGGCTCAGTGGTGGCCTTCCCACAACACTGCGCTTAAGCCAAAAGTGTCCCAGCATGTAGAAACACCAAAGTGGATTACAGACCCAGCAGTTCAAGCTTTGGAACAAGGAACCACAAACTGAGCTTGAGTTGCGCTGGAGGAGCACACTATGAAACAGAAATGGGCATTTGGAGCTCAGAGACTGATCTGATCCAACAGTTCATTAAGGAAGTAAAAATAAACAAGCAATTAAAATTACCTCTGCAGAAGAACAGGAAGAATAGATGAGCTTTGTTGAGATTATTTCGTTTGTGCCATTTCACATGTTACATAGGGGTCTGAAACAAGCCTTTGTTCTCAAAGGGAGTGAGAGCTAACAACCTGAACCTCAGGTTTAAAGGCTGAGGACAGCAAAGCCACATTTTGAGGAGACTGCATGTCCCAAGAGGAACTAGATAGAAATCAGCTGGACCAACACGCTCAGCTAAAAGACAAGACATGTTTGGGGAAGTGACAGTTTATTCTTCTCTCCTTCAAATCATTAGGAAATTAATTACTACTCTCAAGCCAATCATAAGGCAAAAAAAGTATCACATAGACTCCCACAGTCCCATTTGTAGAATCGATTACATTAAGACTTGTGTACAACTTCAAAACCAGAAGATTTTTGGTAAGCATTTATATATATTCCATTTTCTAAGAAATCTCTCTTGCCTCAGTCAGGCAGCTCTCCAGTGAAACACCAAACCCTGAAAGTTTTACAATCCGTAACACACTCATAATTAAAGGTTCAAAATTCACTTTGTTCAAAGGCACAAGGCCAAAGCAACACAGGTCAGCAGGACCTGGGTAGTGTCACTGAACTTTTTTTTCTTTAGTCTCCAATTTTAAGCCTTTAGCTTTTAGCCCAAACTCAGCTCCTCAGCAGCACAAGCCTGCTTCATGAACAAAAAAACTGAAGGTGCTTCCTTCCACATTTCCACTGCACTATCCTTATTTATTGTTGTGCCAAAGAAAACAGAAGCCTTGGCAGCAAATCGGTTGTGTAGCCAAAGGCCATAGTGACTGGATTTCACTGCACTTGTAAGTGAGAAGCTTGTTCTCAGAGTTACTGCTGGCATGAGAACAGGAGGAACATTAACATTCTGCACTGACTAGTTATGTCCTGTCAATCCCAGGAGAGGGTCCCTCTGATGACAGAAGAATGTGCATTTAAATAATTCCTAAAATTTGTCCAGTTCCATTAGTACATAGAATGATCAATATTATATAAAAGACTTAAATAGTGGTCCCAAGAGTAACTTGTAACTCCACCAAACAGAATGGATCAGCATAAAACAAATAAAGATGCATCTTACTTTACAAATCAAAGGTTACAATTACTATAAAATACCTCCCTTAGCCACTGGAAAATGAACAATTAGAGTCAAATTCAGTCAGCTCCATTAACAGCGAGTGACCCCTGGATTTAGTGGGGACTGCAGCTCCTGGCCCTGCCCATGACACCCACTCCCATGGGGGAAAGAGACTTTCAGTGAGACCAACCTCTTCTGGAAATATGAACAATCATATTTCTGAGATCTTATCCATGAATACAGGACTGTCCAAGTCCAAATCCAAAAGGAAAAGCACTCTAAAAAGCTCATTTCCAAATTCATGGCTTAAAATCTGTACGTGTGCACATATTAAAATGAAAGATCCCAGGGCTCCTATAAGATTCTTAAAAAACCTGGTCTACTTTGTCTTCAAGTAACTGAAATTAATTTCTCCAATTCTACTGGGACCTAGAACTGCTGTAGACTGTCTGCTTTTAACACTACTGCTGAAAATACCCACTGTACTCCTAAGGAAAAAAATAACTGACAATTTCTCCATGGTCCAAGAAATTATGAATAACAAGAACTTTGCTGTACAGCTGTAAGCTTGTTTTGAGTCAACAAAAACCGTGATGTGATATCTGAACAGGAAGGGACAGAAGGAAGCTGATACCTAATATGCTTACAAGCTTTCCCAGTGTCCAATCTCTGAAAAGCTGAAAGCAGCTTTCAGTCAGAATACCTGAGTCTAACTGATGCAAATAAGATATAAAATACACGTGTAGTTTTACTTGCCTTTCACATTATCTCCTGCTTTCCTGCAGGGAAGTTAAAAAAGTTCAATACTTCTACAAAATTATATACCACTTTGAGCTAAACCAGCAGCAAATTCTCTTTCACCACTCCTTTCAGCCACAACTTGAATACTGTTCCAAGTGCTCTACAAAACTAAGACATTATACAACAGCTGCTCTGCTGCCTCTTTCTTCTCCTAACATGATGCAGCATATCTCGGGAGTTTGGAATGAGATCAGAGTACCAGCAGCAATACTGACAGCTTCTCCCTGGGACAGCACTACAGCTTTTTGTTTATTCCACTTTGCACCTGAACCACTGTCACAGTCTGACAAAGGAATGGCTCTGTAATCCAGTGTTTCAGTGAATCCAGAATAAACCAGAAAACTGGAGGCTTATTCCTGCTCTCTAGGAACAACACTGTGCCCTAAGCCAATTCGCTGCATTCTCAGTATTTAATGAGCATTTAGTAACACTGACATAAGTGAGTCATCAGTTAAGTGGGCCATCAGAGCCCCGAAAATGTCATGGTCCACACTACAATTACCTTCTGAACCTCATCACCAGCACCAGGGAAACCAGCTTCATGGGGCACATCTTTGCCCATCCCAGAACCAGAGATAAGATTTAAGACTGATGTGACTTCTTCAAACCAGAGATGCTTTTCCCAAGCTTTTGTCTGTTGTTTGAAGTCAAAAAAAGGTGCATTATAGCATCTCTCCTCAAACCCTGAAAAGTAAAGTGACTTGAAGATAAAGATGCCACCACTGGAAGATCCATTGTTGTAGAGTCTATGCTGGTACCCAGATAGGGAGTGGATGAGCCTCTGTGTTAAAGATGTATTTGTCAAGGTTGATTAAGTCTATGTCATCTGAGAATAGCAGAAACATGTATTTGAGTGTTTCCCCAAGGAAGAAGCTCTCCATTTTATCCCGTGGCTCTGGATTACTGGGATTCTGAACATTGTTAATAGAAGTATAACCACCTGTAGGAACCTGTGCAAAAAAAAAAAAAAAAAAAAAATTGTATCTCTGAATGACCTAAAATAATTTTTTACTTTCTAACATCCAGATGCACTTGGAGAAGATAAATGCTACGAAGAGATCATGTTTTCATGCTTTTCATTTCATACTTGGTTTTCATTTACATATAAAGCTTCAGTAATGAAAAAAAAAAAATTCTCATTGCATTTTAAAAGAAACCACCACAATAAATGAAGCAAAATACCCATTTGTGCTCAGGGTAGAGAGATATCATAAAGAACATCCCTTTGAAGTTTCTGGACAAATATACAGAAAGGAACCAGTGATTTCTACATTAGAGCTGACCCAAGACTTGTATTCATTTCTCTTAAGAACAGACCATTGATATTTGGTGCCACACTTTCACCGCATATCAGTGACATCTCCACAAGCACTGTAGTCAGAACAAACAGAAAAGCTTCTATTAAACCATTAATGCCATTTTGTGCTATTTCTTTTTTCTTTGGCAACTTTAACTGAAGAGTTCTTTCAAACCAGCCTTGCCCTCCTCAGCTTCCAAAGTCTAAAAACTACAGATTCTAACACTTTGGTAGTCTTGCCTACAGCTTCTGCACTTCACTTTTTCATCAATGTAATAACAACTTCTTTCACTATATAGACTAAGCAGGGTATCTCCACCTGTAAGAAAACAATTTTTCTGTATATACTTACAAATTCCCTCACAGTTATCTGATGAATCTTAAAACACAGTATGTTTTCAAAGTTGTTGTTAGAAAGCAAGTGAGCAAATACAGTCCTGACAGAACAAGGTTATTATAAACTGGCCTTACCCTGGTGTATCTGTTGAAATTCTGCAAGATTTCCCAGCCCCAGTCTTGGTATTTCTTATCACCAGTGAATCTGTACATATAAAAAAGGCTTTCCACAGTTTCTGGTCGCAATAAATTGTGCCTGTCTGCAGGCTGTGAGAGAAAAAATGGCAAGAGTATTTCAGACAGGGAATTTCCTCGAGGATGCATGCAGGGAGAAAAATAATGATTCACATCTCCATCTGCTCCCAAGAGTTTGCTATGCATAAGTCAGCTTCTAAATATACTGCTGGGGTAACTAAAACCAAAGCCTAGGGTACAGCTAGAAGGCAAGGCAGAGAAAGAATTAGCTGCTCCACAACAAACCCCATCACTAGTATCTGGCCAGGAGTCCAACAGCAGAATAGAGCTACAGAAAAATCATGGAATTGGAGTTCAGGCCAGCTATCTGCTCACCTTGATTTCTACATCCTTGTGGCCCTTCTGTGCATGGAGGTTGAAGTGTACAATCTCTGGACTCAGGCCTGTCTCTACTTGAGCATACATCTGGTAGCAGGTTTCTATAAGAGTTTCAGCCAATTTCATATGGTCAGCAGCCAGTCCATTGTGAGCTCCCAGTGCTAAAGTACCCGGCAAGAAGCAAACCAAGTGATCCTGCAAGACAAGACAACTCTTACTGAGAAGTTACACATCAAACAGCAAGGGAAAGTAAGGGGGCACCATCTTTTTAATTTTTTATTCTTTCTCTTCTTCAAAACACATTTCCGGTACCAACAACTTCAGGATAACCTTTTAACAATCTCATGTACTGTAACATGAGGCAGGCAGCATTATTACAGAAGTCGTTAATTTCAAAAATATAAAAAAATGTGTTTTTATGACAAGTTTCTGAAAAACAGGTCTCAGGTCATGTTGAGGGGAAGGAGAGTGTCTTTTGGTTTACCAGAAGCATACATTTCATATCAGCTCATGCAGGGTATCAACAAAACCACCTAAAGGCTTGGTGTCCTCATTCTAACCTAATGGTACGTTAGGGGCTAACCTACCATTGATGTAAGAAAGTAAGCACTGCAGATTAATGTCACATATGGGATCTCAAATGATTTTCAACATTCAGAATCAAAGCTTAGCTCTCATCATACAAAAACGTAGTAAAACCACTCTGGTGTCCCTGTATGGACCTTTAAAAGCTTTGTCCAGTCCTTAAAGAAAGTGGAGGGTTGTAAAGGTCAGCATAGACACAGGAGCCAAACACCCCCCACTATTCCAGCTATTCCACTATTCCAGCTGGACAGGGAAAGAGATGTGTCCAGCCTTTCACCCAATAATAATGGATTAAAATGAAAATTCTGACTCCCTGAAACAGAAGGAAGTGTTCTGACATGTACAGACACCAAAGCCAAATCTGTCTCAATTCAACTCTGTCCTATCTTGGAATGGGGCAGCTCCCTCTACCCAAAACCCAGACTCTGGTCTTACTCACAGGTTTTTTGGAGAGCTTTTGGGAAATTCAGATCCAAGAAGCACATGCTGAAAACTAGAACTGAATATCTTAAAAATACTACATCAGGAAAGGCTATACATACATTAATAATACATCAGTCATCTTTCAGACAAGCCACGCACATATACAATACCTGCACTACATGGGATTTTTAACTGGAAGATCTAAAAATGCACAAATTGGGAACAGAGGGTTAAAATCAATCAATTTTCCCTACAGCAAACAGCATACTGTTATACCCAAGAATCTTCCAGGTAGGAAAAGAAAGATGTCATGAATGAACAGAAATCTCCAAAATTATTAGTTTCTCTTTTAACCCCATAATACAGTATTAGATGATGTGCTTCTTTTGAAGGCAAATCTGAAAACACAGGTGTGCAAGTGTCTACGTGTATTTTTGAATTATTGAAAACTAGTAATACATTATCTCAACAATTTAGGACACTGGAATTTTATGACTAAAACAGGAAAAAAAAAGAAAAAAGAAAGAAAATTTAATTCCAGCACCAAAATGTTCAGTCTTGAAGGAACAAAATAGGTTTACTAGAGTAACTCACAGAGAAGGCCCTCAGCTTACACTTGTGGTTAGTATCTACAAGGCAGTTACTCATTACTGTCATCACACTGGACAGATGTGTATGTATATATCATCTTGTGTTTTGGGTTTTTGTTGGGGTTCGTTTGTTTGTTTTTGTTGGAGTTTGGTTTTGTTTTTTGAGAGGGAAAAGCTTTGCATTTGCCTCTGTGTTGGGTTTTATTTAAATTTTGTAATGGTTTTTCTGTTCTCTTTTGCAATTATATTTCTTACCATCTTGGCACTGAAATGGCCATGAGCAAGCTCTCCTACAAAAGTAAGCTTCTTGGGTTCTGATCTCTGAAGAAGATGCTTTTTCACTCCTTCTATGGCTCTCACATAGTCTTCCAACAGCCTGTGAAAAAAATCATCCCCAGATGGCTCACATGCACACAATTAGAACATATTTGATCATAGCTGATGTTCAGCACAATCTTTTGGACGACTGTTACTTCAGTCTACAGAGTAATATTTAACTAAACGCGAAAATTTAAAAAACCTCCTCAGTAACCATCAACACAACATTAATCACTTGTCTCTACCATGTAGCAATACTGGGTTTACTTGAAAAGTAAATAATAATACTTTAATACTTATTCAAATATTAAAGAAAACACCTGCAACTGTTTCTAGGCAATAACCAGATTTTATTTCAAAAATCCTTGGAAGCAGAGTTATTGAAATCACAGAAAATCTAGGCTGGGAAGGACCTCTTGGAGGTCTCTATTTCAACCCTGTGCTCCAAGGCAGATTCAATTTCATGAGGTTGTCTGAGTGGTTATCCAAGTAATTTTTCAGTACCCCCATCCAAAAATGGAGATTCAAAGAGTTTAAGCAATCTTTTCCAATTGACCTTTCTCACTGTGAAACACTGTTTCCCAGTATTTAATTTCATTTTTCCTTGCTTTCGTGTACTTTCAATATGGAAAACAACCTGTTGATTGTGAGGATCACAAAATGCCATTGTGGTCCCAAAGACACCAGTTCTCCATTTACAGTAAGGTAAGCCTCGCAAAGAGCAGTGATGAAAGCTTTGTTTGCAGAAGGGCATCTGCTCTGACACACAGAAATGCCTCCAAGAGGCACATTTTTGCTCTGTCTGCATTAAACTCCTTGAAATTAACAAGGAGTCTAACAGTCTAACAGAATTAGCTTATATGCAGACTTGTCTTGAAGGAAATCTTCTTTTCCATCTTTAACATCTTTAACTCCTCCTTTGTAAACACTTTTCCACTAATGCAGTACAGATAAAAAAAACATTTGAGACTTGAAGAGGGACTTTTTACAAGGGCATACAGTGATAGAGCAAGGGTCTTTAAACTGAAAGTAAGTAGACTGATACTGGATATTAGGAAGAAATTCTTCTCTGTGAGAGTGGGGAGGCCCTGGCACAGGTGCCCAGAGAAGCTGTGGCTGCCCCATCCCTGGAAGTGTCCCAGGCCAGGCTGGATGGGGCTTGGAGCAACCTGGTCTAGTGGAAGGTGTCCCTCCCTGCCCATAGCACAGGATGAGCTTTAAGATCCCTTCCAACCCCAACCAGTCTGGGATTCTGGAATTAAAGAGAAGATAACACAAACATCAAATTTCTGTCTCCCTTCACCTTTCACTAACAAAACCAGAGCAAACACAGACATCACTGTCAAAAGGAAATGCCCACAGTATTTCAGAAGTGTAATTACTGTTCTCATCTCCGTTCTGTGACACTCCTCCTCACATCTGACGACCTGAGGAAGGTTTTTGTGGAGAGGGAGTTTTAAGACTAAGGCTACCTCTCCTCGTGTTCTTTCATCACATTACCACATGTCTCTCTTTCTTCCTAGCTTACTTTTAAAAACAGAACTAAGTTCAGCTGACTCTTGAGCACATGCATTTTTTTCTTTAAGCAGCAAACTACAACAGAGGGTTTTACAGCTCACCTGATCATCACACCAATATGAGAAGTGTAAAGAACTTACTCATTTTCTTTCTTTCCACCCTGAATCCACTGCTTGAGCAGATACTCATAGTAGCTGTCAGCTCTGGCTCCCAGAGTGTAGACCCCCAGGTGGGTGAACTGCCCGCTGTTGGTATTGATGAACATAGGCACGAGGCCATCGTTTTTCCCTGAGAGGATGTGAACATGCTTCATCACCTCATCTACAGCCTTCTACAAGAAAGAAAATGGAAAACATAAATTATAGGTATAAATGAGGTACAGAACTGTGTCTAGTCACTACAGGCCAGTAACAAACCTGTAACTATGCTGCCCCAAATTAGCATCAGGGACATCAAGTTCAGCTAGAGCAATATATTAAATTCAAGATTTCAGATTTTTGGACTCTCAAAATATGATGTTCTGGTAATGTTCAAGTATTCTGAAGCAATTATAACTGCCTCCTTTCCTTGAAGGCAAGCCCACTCAAAAGCCGGTGAGCTTTTACTCAGATTTACTCAGACTTGCAAAGTAGAAGTCCAGCAAAATAATCAACAACATGAATCTATTTAGTAATAGCTAAAGTTCTTTAAATGACTGCATTCTTCAACACTGAGCTGCGGATACAGTTCAAAATAATAACATAAGCAAACAAAAAGAAAAATGGAAAATATTATTTTCTCTGAAATTCTTTTTATTTCAACTAACTTTTCCCTATATGGTGACCTGCTCTCAGACTCTTAACTACCGAATGACATTTTAGTTCCTTGGATGGTAACATTTCAGTTTTGTTCTCTGCACATAGAAAACAGTATCAAGAAACCACACTCAGAAATTTTTCTTTTTCTAGTTAAAAGCTGTTTCTGAGGAAGAAAAACAATTTCTCATCTCCACTACTACTTTTGGTATTCAATAAAATAACAGAATATTTTGTTTCTTTTTCTTCCCTTGTCTAGAGTTTCACAACTTATTTATCATAACTTATAGATTCCTGAGACTGTGAGTACTGATGGAGAGTCAGTGGTAGAGCTGCAGAGAAATGGAAAAAGAGAGCGATAACAACTGATTCTTCCATACCCGGAATTTCTCATCTCCAGTCAGACGAGAGAGCTCCCTGAACTCCAACTGAATGCTGGTCACCTCTGCCACAGTGCTGTCAGATGTCCAGCGAGGGGGATGTGCAGTGCCCCGACCAATGTTGACATCAGAATAAGGTATCTTGGAGGGTGTCTTGAATGCTGGCATAAGCCTGTTTCCAATGTCTTTCTAAAGAAAACCCAGGAGCACAGGTCAAAACAACAGTCAAACCAAAAATACATATACATAAATGGACATCCCATTAGATTTTCTTCACAAAGCAGACGGAAAAATATAAGAACAGCAACTTAGTTTTAGATGATGCAAGCAATTAAAGAAATTTAAAAAGTCATTAACTTATTCATAGTAATGAGCAGAGTTTCCAACTTGTCCTTAGCACTGCAGGCCTCATGGGAGGCTGCAATCCCTATCATGCAGTCACGGGCTGATCTAGTTAATCTGCTGAAGTGGCTGATGCTGCTAAGACACACAGAAAGGGCAACAAAAAACAAAGATTACCCTTTGCCAATCATTTATTTCTTCTTTTGTTTCATGAATTTTATGATGGTCAGCCATTCATCAGCAGAAGACCAGACACCCAAGAAAAGGTGACAAACACAGCAAGGCTTTGAGGTTGTACAGAGAGCAGAAGTGCAGGCTTCAAAGCTTAATGGTAAATGCCTTTCCCACCACTTTATGAAACTGTTAAAAACCAGCAACATTTAACTTTCTGAGGAATCTTCCATCAATTTTGTCCAATATGGAATACATAACCCAGTTTCTTTTGTAAGGCCAGACACTCACAGCTTTTTCCAGGAAAAGGCTATCTCCAGAGAGGTGGTAGGTGCTCAGCAAGCCACCCAGGATACGGATAGTGCTCTCAAATAGGTTCACATCCACATTTTTATCAAATACTAAATCATTTGCTACCCATTTTCTTGCTTCTTCAAACTCTGCAAAGCATAAAAGGTAGTTCAGTTATGAACTTCTGGCATGTTCCAATAACTAAAGACATGAGTACTCCATATATCCATGACAGTTACTTGTATTTGTCTACAGAGATAAAAATTTTAGGTGGAAACTTAAAATTAAGAGCACATGCTGGAGGAAGTTTCATTACCATTGGCTTAATTCTTATTCAGCACACACCACAGAAGAATACAGACAGAAACATCCACAAAAACAGAAAATCCTTAATAGTTTAAGAAGAAATAGAAGAATTTTTTATTAAATAGTCCCAAAATGAAAATCTTTCAAATCTCTCCATTTGACTTGTCATATAATTAGTTACACTTCCACAAAGCCTTCTAGTTTTAATTAAATCTTTTTCAACCAAAGCCATTATCCAGCGAGATAACAGGTAGCATTTTCAGTTAATAGCTTTAGCCTAGCAATGTCCTCAGGAGCCTGCTTCCTGAAAGACAGTGCAATCTTTTTCTCTAGAAACAAAAATGGTTGTTTATCACACTACTAATTCAAAAGAAAGGCTAAAATAAAAGCCATATTAGGTTCATCAATCAGCTTAGCAGCAGCATCACTCAATGACTGCTTTGGCACAGGGTCTCTATGGTGCATGTGAGTCAACTTAGCCCTCACAATTGGAGGCTGAGCTATTTCAGTGATCTCAAAGCTTCTGGAAACTCCTGCTTGTGAGAAGCAGAACAACCAGTTTGCCAGAAATGGAAGATCAGCTCTGGAGCAAATGGATGCCTCTGTGCCCTCCAGTCCTGGATGCTGGGCAAACACAGGATGTTGGGCACATTGAGAAGAATTACTAAAATTCTTCAGTCAGTGTTGTCAGCAGTACAACAGCAAAAGCAGAGTTCTCTGCCACAGAAGCTTTTGCATTCATCAGCTGATAAGAAAGACTAGCAGCCTCAAACAGAACCTGCATTTACATAGCATTTGTTATGCAGAAGAAACCCCAGGAGCTCTCTAAGGCAGCTAGCAGAACTGATAAAAAATAGAAACAAGTCCTCACCAAGAACCCATTTTCAACACATTTCTAATACTAATAATTTATTTTAAAAACTCTACTCAGTTCAAAATTAATTTTTAGGAAAAAAAAAGAGCAACATACTGACAACTTGATTAAAGGTCAAGATAGCTTGCGTAGGCCTAGAGCTGCACACACACGACATATTATTTTACAAAAACTTCAAAGGTAGAAGAAACAGAACCATGAAACACTTTGAGTATTTATTGTACCCTCACTGGCAGCTCTGTTCTTCCTATCGTGACAGAAAAATCTGTAAGTTTAATAAAAGTTTACAAAGGTGGCTATTGACCATGGTTAAATAGAAAAGTTCCAGAAATTTTTAAATACCATTAAAAAAACCTCTGCACCACAAAAAAAAAAAAAAGTCCCAACCAACCCAAACAACCAACAACAAAAAAATGGTCATAAATACTAATTAAGCATTTAAGTTTTTTTGCAACAGAATTGCAAAATTTTGGCTTAGTTTTTAAAATCTGTTTGAGAGTTTTCTAGCATAGTCATTTCCAGAATAACTCTCAAAAATACGGACAACAAAACAATTCAGGAAAACGGTACTGAGCACTCCCTTTCTCCACCCATGGATTCCTTACAGAAACAGCTTTCTTAAATCCATATATGAAATATTGGTATTAGGCGTGGTAAAACACAAGCAAGGAACGTAGAGACAAACTACTCAAGAGTGATGGGCAGAAAGCCTCCAGTGGCTGTATAATGGCACAGAAGTTTTAGTACAGAAACAAAGACCAGGAAGTTTATTAAAACATCCCTCAAATTCTACCAGATACATACATTGTGTATACATACATATGTATGTATGTATTTACCCTCACAGGGAAGCTAAATTTATAGGCCATGTGTAATAAATATTCCCCTCAAAGAACTCTGAACAGGCAGTGCCTGAAGAGAAATTAAGGAATTATTTTAGGGGAAAAAAATGGAAGAGGAAAAAAAACTACCTTCTTTTAAGCCTAAAATCCACATGGTATCCAAGGCGTCAATTAAGGTAAGCCCAAGTCCAAACCACTCGCTGTAGGACTTGGACAAAGGCTTCAGCTCATCATGGCCCCAGGCAAAATCCTTGTACCCTTTCCAGGCATGGCGGAAGGCTTCAATCACAGCCAGCTGGCGCTCATTGATGGGCACTGCATAGGAGAAACAGCACCTTACTCAGGACTTCTACAGGGCACTGATGGAACTCTACTACGCACCACTTTACTGCATTCCACAGAAAATAAAATTTCTTCCAAACTAACTGATCAGTGCAATGGAAAAACCACCCTCACATTATTAGTTTCAGAACAGCCTTTCCTCTGCAGAATAACCAGTCACTGTTTCCAGTCAGCAATTCAGCCAAATTCTCTGAAAGAGAGAAATCTCTCTGGAAGCAGAGGCTTCTCCCTGGCAATAAAACTGTCACTTCTGCAAATAAAACATTAAAATAATCACATGCACAGCTGTAGATGACTATCACTAAAGCTCAAAGAGGTGAAAGTCAGGAAATAGCAGATTAAGATCCATGTTAATCCAGGTGCTGAATACGTATGCTTAACAATAAAATCCTCAGCTAATTCAACACATAACATCTTTTCTTCATCTTCCCTCTCTTACTAACTGCTTTCTGTTAAATTTAAAATCACTTCTTCAAAATTATTTCTATTGAACTTTCTATTTAATATCAAAATAGAAAGAAAATTTACATTTTCTATCTTGGCAAAATGATGTCTTTTTCCATAGCTGTACAGATGTTTTTGCTTGCAATCTGCCATGAGCTTATGTTACACATTGAACATGAAAAATTTCAAGCCATTAGCTGAAATTTTGAAAAATTATGAACAAAGACTTCTAGAGTGGGAAACACCAAGCAGCACAACTAACCCCAGAAATATTAAGCTTGCAGAAGTGCAAATACATCACACTGAAATATGCCACGTTTATCACACCAGAACTTCCCAGTTTCTTTTCTGAGCCCAGGAAAAGGAAGAACAGATTCTTAGCTCCACAAGTGCAGCAACTTGAAAAACAACTTCTGCAGCTTTCTGGTGAGCCTTAAAAATAGTTCCACTTAGTTCAGGGAGGAAGTCACTTTCTCTGTATTTGCAGAACAAAAGGAAAGGCACAGCTGAAAAGAAAGCTGTCTCTTTCATGCCCTCCTTCTATAGGTTATCCTGCCTCTTCCCAGAGGCTGTATTTCAAAGATTTGTCTCTAAAATTTATTTTCAAATTCTGAAGGCTAACAAGCATGAAGGCTGGCATAGTGAAATAAGAACACTGAAAAACTAGGATGTTCTAGGTAAGCAATCTCTCCTATACTTTTTGTTTCCTTTAATCTACATAAACAAATAAAATAATGTGTATGGGGAGAAATTGCACAACTGAAACCATAAAAGCAAACAAAAGAAAGGAATCATTAGCTGTCCTATTTACCTGGTTCTTTCTGGTCTTCAGCTGCCACAGATGAAGGTTTTTCTAGTTCCGTTATTTTACTGGATGGAGGTTCAGTGCTTTGGTCAGGTTCTATCACTGCTCCTCTCCAGCTGCAAATACAAGGGATTTATTTTGGTCACAGAAAATCATGCAAACGAATATGACTTATCTCTGTGTTTCCTTTATCACACAATACTTTGATAAAACAGAAGTTAGATTTTGTATCAAGGATCAAAATTATTATGTGGCCCACTAAGTAAGTTTTCTGTTCAAAGAAATTTTCTTTGCAGAGAAATTTTATTTGATTAAGAAATGTGTGTCACAAGCTCTTGGAATTTCATTAAATATCTTGGCAATGGAATTTAATAAAAAACTTCTTAAAATAAACACCTGAAAATGCTGTATTACAAGCAATTTATTATCTACCAGTTCTGAAATGACCACAGTAGCTACTAATGCTAAATAGTATCACGTTGAATCCTCTCACTCCTTCCACCTGAGGGAAATCCCCAGGGCCTTGTCTTGGAAGAATATATCATAGAGTTTCCCCACCTAGGCTGATAGAGAGGACTCAGCCCATGGTGCTCTGCAGCACTATTGCCAATCTACATTAGACTGCTCCCCCCATTGGCTAGTTGACACTGCCCACCCCAACTATTCATCCCTCACTGCCCCTACAGGTTGCTGCGCTTTGTCCTGTTCTCGTAGTCTTACTCTGAGCGGCTTCTGAAAGAGACACTTTGAAGAAGGTTGCAGCATTTCTACCACCCCGCCATGCTGCAACAGTAACACATAAGCGATGATCACCAAAACTCATTATTAATAAGTACAAAGGATGCAATGCTCAAAGTACTAACTCTGCTATCAAGGGATCACAAGCCTTCTCTTTTACCACAGATGCGTAAATCAGTTTTTACAGGTTTTCATGAAGAATCTCCTGAGGGAGAAGTCTTTTAGAGCGGACTTCAAGTCAGGCCAAGTTCATATCAAGGTCAAACAATCTCAACCATACCATTTAATATATATATAGGTATGGTGCCCTTGAGCCCATTATATGCTTCCTAAGGGAACCAGGCTTACAGCACCTTTAAAGTCTATATTGTTTAACAGTCTATAGTACTTTTACAGTCTGACTGTTTCCAGTCAGCATATCTTCTGACTTAGATAAATACCATATTTCATTTCTTACTTTCATTCTTTAAATTTGTAGCTAGTCTTCACTATGTTTTCATTGCTCTTGTAAGTTCACTTGTTACCACCTGTTTAAGTCTGTGAGTTACAGCACAAGCAAAAGCAAAACAATAAAACATTTTCAGACAATACTGACAGCCAAAATCCTGAGCCAGGCACAGTTGTGACAGTATGATCAGCTCATCTGAGCCAGTGCTAAAGAGAACATAAAACACATAAAACCCCCAAGCCTTGTGTTCCAAGTCTGAAGAACCTCTGCTGAACTTTTGGTAGTCTTTTCTATATCCACGTTACTTTCCTTCACTTATTCCCAAATCAAAACACTTCCATAACCATAGAAGCACAGACCTTCTGTTAAAGATACCACTAGATCTGTACAAGGGATGAAATATCTTGTAAGAAAGAAGTAAGCACATCGTGTTACACTCACACAACTACGTACACATCCACTGGTTCTGCCTGGTTGCCCTGGGCCCAATGTCTTTAGTGGCACCAACCCACAAGAAGCACTGACACTGCTATCACTTTCCAAACCTGCCCCAGGACAAAAACACTTGTAGCAGCACTATTACATTGATAGTGTTAGATTAACATTTATTACAACAAACAGCAGAAACCTCTGGACACCGAGAATCTTGCTGAACATTAAGAGTGTCTAGGTGCATTAAAATACAGCCAGCCTCACAAGGCTTCAAACCCTCTGCAGCTGTGTGATGCAAACAGTAAAATCAGAGAAACTGCACAGTCACCAAAATTAAATCTATCGGCCTAGTAATATCAGCAGCTATCAGGCCAGGCCTGAGAACAAACCCATGCAAAGAAAATAACCTCGGACACATACAACAAAAAGCTCTTAAAATTTTCACTCCAACACTCAATGGATCTTGGCAGAGGCACGTTTCTACCTGATAATGGATTTCTCTGTTTTCTCTATTTTATCTGCTTTGACCAGCTCTTCTACAGCCCTCATGGTATCGTGTCGGGTCTTCAGCCTCGTGTCTCTCCGTGGTGCCTTGATCTGAAGATTGGAAGGACCACGATGAACATGAGGTGGTTTTGGTGGCTTCTGGGAATAGGAAAAAAATGTGCTTGGTAAGTTGCAGAGATGGTAAAATTTCAAACCATAAATGAATATCATTCCCATATTAAACATAAATTCAGATAAATCTTATTTTGTCTGTTTTGCAGCAGGCAAATTCTGACCTGAATGGAATGTATGCCAAAGATCTTGTGGGTTTGTTTGCTTTAAACTTTTGGTAAAATCATCCCGTTCTTAAGTTTACACTGATAAATTACTTCTAAACTACCTCTACTGCTCCCAAGTATTCATTTAACACAAGGCAGTGACAAAGGACTGTAAAGATATTTCATTCCATTTTACTAGGCACAGTAAATTTATGAGAATTAGCAAAAAGAATGCAAAAACAAGTTTTCACAATGCCAGTGTAAAAATCAAGAATTACTATAAAGTAACACATGTACATTTTTGCATGATGAAGAAAAGATTTCATACAAAATCTTATACTCATTAACTGAAAATCCCTGAATTCATGAGACAAATTCATGACAAACAACACAGTAACAAGTATTCCTTTGCTCCACTAATTCACACAGTCAGTTGATGTTCCTTTCCCACTGCATTCCCCACAAACATAACCCTTCAAAACCTCCTATCATCTGCTCTTTCTGACACTATTTCTCAAGCTCCCAGATAAAGCATGACTCCAGGCTCCTCACAAGAGTGGAGACTGATTCACACAGCACGAGTGAAGCCTCAAGTAAGAAGTCAGTGTGACATAAAGTCCTGGCACTACTGGACAGAGCAGTGAGTAAAAAACAGCATACAGAACATGTAAATAAAAAAGATAAAGCCAAGAAATACTACATCAAAACCCTCCCTGAGAGGACAGCATTCCACCAAGAGCACATGTTTATTGCAAGTTCTAACTCCTTCCTCCACAACAACTGTTGGAACAAAGCACTATTTGCCTTCACAATCTCTTTGTGGCATAAGAAAATTAATTTCTTCTCACATTACCTGCAGTGAAAGTTCAGGGTAGTCTCCATGGTTGGCATCTGCTTTCTGGGGTGCTGGTAGAACAGCTGGATTTGCCAGCTTCAATCTAGGCATTTCTTGTTCTGTTGTTCTCTGATCATCCAATGATTTGTTTGTCATACCTAGACACACAAAACTACTCAGCACAAGGAATCAACATTTAAGGCTGCAATTAGAAATTTATAACAGTTTGCTGTATACAAGTAATAGATGCACCTCCAAAAACTGTTTGCATTCACAAAGCATTGATAAACACACACTAATTATTACATACAAAGCATATTTTGGTATTAATTATCTCCCTAATATAAAAGGAAGCTGCTAAATGGCACATGGGGATTTTTAAAATTGCTACTATTTCAGTTTTTCAATACAATTAATAAGATAATAGCAGAGGTAAATGTGCATTAGTATTACCCAAATGCTTAGAATTTCTAAACTGATTAGGTTTGAGCTACCCGTATCTACATACAAACACAATTTAAAAAAACCCACATTCAAAACCTTCAGATCTTAATCAACTGTCATAGTTTAGGAATCGTAGTTCCCCATTCAGCGCTCCTTGAAACCACAAAAACCACACTGCCATTCTCTTTCCCTTTTCTGTTTTGCCCTTCCCCTTCCCTCTGGGGTGGATGAGTTGAAAATCAGAGGCACAGAAGGCAAAGATCACAGGTTGAGATAAGAACAATTTAGGGGAAACAGCAATGAAATAAGAAAACAAAAAGTAAGGACAACAGTATTAATAACAAAAGGTATAGGAAAAAGAAACAATTTACACGAAGGCATGAATAAAGACAGCTATCCTTTCTATGTTTTCTCTACCAGGAGGAGCCCCTTCACCCCAGCACAGAGACTCCCTTTCTCCCCTCTCCCATGGCCAGCATTGACTGAGGGGGTACAGAATAACATCCAGACCTTAGCCATACCCCCTCCCAGCTACTTCAACAAACTAACTATCCTAGCTGAAACCAGGACATCAACTAAAACAAAACGTTGCTCTAGTCAACATAAAGAAAGAAATGGAATACAAAAAATATTTTTTGAGCAAGCATTACACCATTCAAACACCACATAAAATCATCTCGGAACTGCATTTTAATGAATGCACCCAGACATTACCAATGGAAATTAAAACTGGTTATAAGACCCACAATCACCTCCTAATCTCTCATTGCCAGAATGAGGTGTTAACACTTCATTCTGGCAATTGAGAGCTGTACAGAACACATACTTTTCCATGTTTCCCCCATGCTTGTGTACGAAATTACTCCACACACTGCCAAGAATGCAAACAGGAAGAGAATGACACTCCGCTGGAGTCGGGACAGCTGCTTCCATTTCTTTAGGAGAGAAAAGAAGTGAAAGAAAGAATATTTAGCATGACATTAAGAACCTACTTGGTTAAAAATAAACTCTTATTGATTCATTCAGATTAAACCGCACAGAACTGACTAGGTTTAATTTTACCCTGTTTCCAACTTCATATATCCATTGCTTATTTTCTTTGATGACAGAGAAAACAAAAATCCAACCAGCTGGCACAAGAAGCTCACAAAAACATAAGAGCCACTTGCTGCAAGAACCGCAGAACCTGCCAAATGCCAAGACTCCCAGAAAGCTTCAACTACTGCTGACTTCAATCACAACCTCCATTGGTTGACCTGAGCACCTGCTAAGCTATCAACCGGGAAATCAGGCAAAAGCCTCTTTCCTCCTGACTGCAGAGTGCACATGCAAAATTAGAAACAGAAGAAAATAGCGAGGAAACTAAAAATGTTACTGCAGCAAAGAAGAAAAGCTCAAAATAAGCTGAGCACCAGTCACTGGCAGGTTGTGGGTTCAATCCTTTTACGAGCCGTTTGGTTAAAGAGTGGGTCCTTTCCAACTCAGAATATTCTGTCAATCTGTGAAAGAGCAGTCAGGTATCCTGGCTCTGTCAAGCATGGGAACTGTCACACAGAACAAATTCTGCACCACAAAAAAAGAGGCACCAACCTGCAGCAATGTGAAAATTAAGTAAAACACCACAACAACAAACAAGAAAAACCCACAATCTTTTCAAGTTTAGTCCTGGGCAAAAATGTATTGTTAACACTAGATTATATGCAATAATCACTGAAAAACTGACAGCAAGTTACATTAACCTGAAAGAGGCCAAGGTACATTAGCCTCCATTTACAGAGAGAGAAGCTGGAGTTAAATATCAAGGGCTAAACTGCCACCATTACTTTTTCCAACAGTCCTCCTGAAATTTCACTAATTCTGGTTTGGACATACAGAGGAAATTTCATCGCCAATGCTACACTTGGAAATGACCTTTGCCACAAACCACACAGTACCTCCCACAGTCCTCATCCTCTCAGCAACAGCCGGGAGGCCAGGAATGTCTCAGTACAGAACTGTCAATGTGCTCACACTGTGAGTCCCACAGCATAGTTTCCTGCCTTCCACCTGCACTGCTGACTGTACAAAATGCTGGTCCCACTGTGTCATCTTCAGTTCCACCTGCTTAGCAAACTCTATGACCCTCTCCCCATTTTAAAAAGATGCTTGAAATCCAGCAGCCCCGTGGCTCATCAGGGTAGGATGGGAAAAGGAGCTTTAATTGTGGTGTCTTGCAACAGGTAGGAGTAAGGCACAAGAACATGTGAGGGCATTCACCACCATCTTACTGGTTTTTTGCTCACGAAGAGTAAGTGTAAAATGAAGGGTGATGACTCGGGCCCATATCTCTCTAGCTGGTATTAAAAAGAGAACTGTGGGACTGTGTGCCTAAACAAGCTCTTCACACACTTTATCTGATGACCTATAAAGTCTCTATAGGTGACTTTACATCATCTCCTACCTGTAACAAGGGTTATCTTGGCCCTCTGACTCAGTCTCTCCCACACAAGGCTCTCCAGCCCAAGATTCCCATCCCACATGAAGCTGTCTGCCAATTCTACCGACAAGCAGACATGATCACTTCCCAGAGCTCTGCCAGAGGACCCCTCTTCTCACACTCAGCTTTCACACTATTCCCTTTACTCTCCATGGGCAGAAGACAGGACCTCGCCTCAAGCCTTAACACAGGGAACAAAGGCACAGAGACCAAATCTCACTCGCCTCATTCCTGTCTAGAGAGCACAGCGTGCCCCTCAAATGCCCACGAGCAGAGGGCAGGATTTTACCGTATACCCCCGGTCCCAGCTTTATTCATAAAAATTAAGACATGACGTGGAGACACCTCAGCCAGCCCGCGCCTTACACACCCCTACCCCGCGGAGGGCAGCCCTGCGCGCACTCCGAAAGCAGAGCCCCAGAGCGGGGCCGCCCCAGCGCCCAGGGCCCACAGCCGTGGCCTCTGCCCGACTTGGAACTGGGGGACGACGCCAGGTCCCCCATGACACTCCAGCTGCACCTAAGCCTAGGGACATTCCTGACCGCCCAACAGCCCTCCCCCATCACCAGGTGCCCCTCGCACCCAGCCCGGGGATACCCCGGTACCGCACAGCTCCCCGCGTGGCCCTCACCCGCCAGCAGGAGCGCCGCCGCCAAGCCTTGCTGTTGTTGTAGCCACCGACCCCGACCACCTCCTCTGGGCCGAGAGTGACGAAGATGAAGTCCCGGCGCGGCGATCCCGCGGCGGCGGCGGCGGCACCCGAGTACATGGCGGCGCCTCAGGGGCCGCCTGCCGCCATGGCCCCGCGGGACGGAGAGGCCGCTTCCGGCAGCCGCTTCCGGTGCCGCTGTGGCGCCAGCGCGTCCGCGCTCGATGGCACCGGGGCGAGGCGGGACCCAGCGCGTCCGGCGGCGGCGCGGAGACACCGGCCCTGAGAAAGCTCAGTCGGGACAGGTCCTCTCCGCGGGTGGGCAGGAGGCGGTCTCAGCCCGCGCTGCCCACCCGCCGAGCCGCCCCGAGGCCGCAGCCCTCGGCGTGGGTACGGCCCGAGCCCCGCACCTACTTCACGGGTTCGGGCTTCAGGCCTGGGCAGGGGTGCTCGGGACTGCTTTGATTTTGCCCTTGCCTCTCGCTGTCCCGGCGCACCTCACCGAACCGCGCCCTGCCCACCGAGGACAGCCGCTGCCAGGGTGGGCAGTGAGGCAAAGGAGAGGCTGGGAATCCTCGATGTTCTTCAGTGTCGTGAGACTACAACATAGAAACCGGTCACGGAGTCATTGGCATGGAAGAACTGTAAATGAAGACGTGCATGTGGCAGATAATAAGGAAAATCAACTCCGTAAATGACCTGCAAGTCCCCGTGGAACTGGGAGTAGGCCGCTGTGGTGAGGTGCAGCCCCGGCACACAGCACCCTGCCCGGACCCGTGGAGGGGGTACGGCCACTGTAGCTCCTCCCGCCCACCTGCAGAGTGAGCATGGCCGGGGAAAACTCCGAACTGCTGCTGCCTCCGAGAGGACAGGGAAATGCTGTCTGATGGTATTATGACCTGCCACCTAAACACCGAGAAACAACAGTTCTCCAGCAGGCAGTGGTGGGAACACGGGCCTGAGAGCAGACAACTGGAATCTGTGAGAGGATGTGAGCAACTTAAGTAGTTATGTAAATAGACCCTTCCATAAGACCTGGCACTCAATTTTGATATGCAGCAGGAAGCACTCATCCCACACAATTCCGTCCTTCAGCTGCTCCTCCACAGCCCCCCAGCCCTGTGTCGCTCCCTCTGCAATTAAAGATTTCCTTGTGGAGAAGGAGGGACATACTCAGCTGGCGTAGGGAAGAGCATTTAGTGATGTGCACATTCAGAGCCATAGCATAGCAAACACTAATTTCTAGCGCAGGTTCATAATCCAACAGGCAGAGGGCAGCATTGAAGCAGCTGCTTTAAGACTGCTGCTCTAAGTGCTGGCAGTGAATTCATCTCCAGCCGTGCCTAAGTGGCAGGTTAGTGTCCATCATTTCAGCCTTTACTTTTGGAATCCACCTCACAGTAAATTTCAAGATGAATTTTGAAAATTTGGTGTTTTCTGAGCATTTAATGATTAAGAAAACTAATCAATCAAAAATCCTGGTAGATACGAAGAGCACATAAACAAGCAGAATTCATTTTTAATATTCATTTTCCTATCACAGGAAACTACTGGTTTGTGTAAACATATTAACATATTTAAAAACATATTTAAATCCCCAGCAGCCTGCACATGGCTGTCAAGAGAGAAACGGGGGGGGGGGGGGGGGGGGGGGGAAGAGGTAAGAAAGGAAAGAAAGGAACATTTGCTTCTGACATTTGCTGGGTTCAGCCCTAAAGCCCCAAATGACGGCAGTCTGCCATTTGTGAGGTATTTCTGCCTTTCCCTACTGATTGTGCTATAAATAGAGCCGTGTTTAAGAAGTGCCTCTCATTGGAAAGCAAATTAAAGTTGCATTGCAGTGAGTGCTCATTACCTACACACCAGCTGTGAGACTGACTCAGAACCGTATTACTCAAATCAACTTGAAATAAGACAACCACCACCTGCAATTAAACTCCCTTCCCTCAATAAACTGAATAAGCTGAAAAGCTTGGAAAAAATATATAGCATTGGAGACAAGAACACAATATTCTGCTTTCTGATGAAAAAATAGATCCCACAATGTCAACTCCCTTCAGGAGTCACCCTCTGCTCAGTTCCATATGGCCCTGTAATCTGAAGAGTGGGCACTGCAGTCTCCAGATGTACCACCAGTGACTGCAGCTGTACACCATCCTGCAGCTGTAGTGACAACATTCACAAGGACAGAGACAAGAAGCGTGTCTTTTCTCACATACAAGAAACACAGACAAACACATATAAATCACAGTAACATCTTTATTATTAAAAATGCTTAGATGTTCAGAAGTTTCTGGAGTAGTACAGGTCTTCCCTTTGTTTCAGGTACTTTTTTTCATTTTATAATGTGTACAAAGACAGTTACATACAGGACAGATTTTTTTTTTTTTTTTTGTTAAAGTTCTCTCAAAATTGTTTCTATGTTCCAGTTTAAAATGTGAAGAGTCATAGAAAATAAAAAACCCAAGAGACAAGACATTTAGCATTCTAATTTAACTTCTTGAAAACAATGTCAGCAGCTCTGTTCTGTGTGCATGGAAACTGAAGCTTCAAAACAGAAAGAACTTTAGAAAAAGCAAAAGAAATATTTCTTTATAGCACAGCACAGTATAAAAGAAGCACATGTTTGAACTTCTGAGCAATACTCACAAAAATGTGAATTACTAGCTGCACATGCCAAATGAGGTAATCAGAACCAGTCATTAGCTGGTCTGCATGTGTGAAAGGATCATTACTCAAGTTCATGCAGAAACACTTTACAACCAAAAACTCTGAAAATGACATTTAGATGCTTTCTTTGGAAAACTTGAGCATACTTACAAACTGTATTTACTCTCAAAGTAATTTTTATACTTCCCCATTCCCTTCTCTATAATTCTGAATAGCGCTTCACATCAGAAGTTGCAGAAAGCCATGGAACTTAATTATGCTTAATGAAATAGCATAAGCAATTCCTCAGTAGAAGCTGATGCATGAAATAACAATTCAGATGAAATGTCTTTCTCGCTACCTTCCCTAACACCAGGTTTAGGGGAAGAGTATGGAACATTTCTGGTGCCAAAGCCAGCCACCGGAGAGTGCAGCTGACGCATCCTCACGAAGACTGAAACATACTGAGTCAGGTATGCTCAGCACAGGTTCTGCATCAGATGGACACGAGCTTTCTGGGGCAGTATCCAAAAACTGAACATGAAGAATCACTGATGGGTACCCTGAGACCCCTTAGCCAGGGCTGAGTTCACATCCTACATATGTTCTGACAATTAGTGTCCTTCATTAGCTGACACTTTACATTGTGGTCAGTAACATATCTAAAAGAAAGGCATCTATGGAATTACTTCCTAAGTGAAAGACTGCTGGAAAATCACCTGGAGAAAAACTGTAGAAGTGGAGGCTGGTGTTTTACTGTGTACCCTGTTGATGTTGAGAGTAGTTTGTTTTGTTTTGTTTTGGTGTACCCTGTTGATGTTGAGAGTAGTTTGTTTTGTTTTGTTTTGGTTAGGCATTAAATTCTACCAATGGGATTTATTTCTTTTACTACTTTCAGGTACCCCAAGAGAGCCTTGTCTGAGGGATATGGTATATATTAAACAGGAAATTGAAAGCAAAACTGTTATAGTCAGGAAGGGCAGAGGGTTGTGAAAATATTCTTTTTTTTTTTTAATTAAAAAACCCCAAGTCACTACAACTGTAAAGAGCAATCAGTCTAAGCATGGCACCAGTGAGTCCAGATACAAAACTAGTCTGTTCTACTTTGGACTCCAAGCCTCAAGCAATGCTTAGGCACAGCAACATCCCTACATACAGCAGACTCTGTATGATCTGCTTAGAGGATGCAGTTGCTGAATTGGATATTCTAATCAGCACATGATTAGGGAAAAAACTGATCGCTGGAGGGAAAACCTCAGTATCCAAAGTCCTTCCATACTTTTCAGGATGGGACCTCAGTCTCACTGCAGCTGTGCACGTGATTTAGAAACAAAACCAGACCAAAAAAACAATCACACCAACACAAACAAGACACCTAACAAGGCACTGAAGAAACTGAATCTTCTTGCAGGCAAAGCTGATTTATCAGGCCTTGACTGGCTCTTTTCTGTATTCATATGCAACAGTAAATAAGAAATGTAGGATCTGTTTAGCACCCAGAAAGTGTTAATCCACAAAAGCAATTTTTTTATAATGCACTTCATAGCTGACATTTTAGTACTGTCAGTTCTTATAATGGATCTAACAAACATGAATCTGATTTGCAAAGGAAAGGCTTCCCACTTCAAGAATTTTCCAGCATTTCCACTTTGTTTTCGTCGAGTACAAAGGGAGAAGGGAACTCTTTGTTCTTCATGTACACCTCCAGACCCTGAGAAGGTGTGAGAACAGTATTGTTAGGCTGTAAATGCACTATTTTAAGTCCTCAAGTGACTGAAAAAGGTCAGGGACAAGGCAAGAGTTACAGTTTCCCCAGTGACCGAAAGTGTTTCTGGGGTTCAAGAAGAAGAGGCGCTAAGGAACCATAAAGCCTGATGTCAGAAACAAGCTTCTTGGGAGAGCAGCATGGGAAGGTGGGTCCTTAACTGACATTAGAATAATCCTGGCAAAGAAAAGTCAAATTGCCTTGTTTTCATTTTGTTCTGACAACCTATTGATTGCAATGAGTTTGCCACCTGCACATGGTGAGCTACTGCAGGTAGCTGGCTTGCAAGTTAACACATGTGGAAACCTAGCAAACAGTGCCCACACATTCTCCTGCAATCTACTATTTCTCATCCTGTCCTTCCAGTGAAGCTCCTATTCTCATTATTAAATGGAAGCAGGTTTCTCAGGATCTGTTATTTTCAGAGGGACAAACCTGAGAAATGGCTTCCCTAAAGCCAACACACATATCATATTTCTTAGTCAGGATTCAGTTACTGTGGGATATGAGCACAAATAAGCACAGAACCCATGGTTTTCCAAATTTGAATATTCTGCACTTCTTATTAAGATCTCAAAGTGCTTGTGAATCTTAATGAAACTGCAGCCTTGTTGCAAATATCATTTTACAGATGGCTAAAACTGAGACTGAACAAACTGCTGAAGAGTAAATCATAATGGAACCACATAATGATAACACAGAGCCCAAGTCCCTGTTTCCTTGATCTTACCTTTTCTCATCAAGCCCAGGCTAAAGAAACCACCTGTGTTTGGAAGGATGTCAGATGCATACCTGCACACTCTTAAAAATGCCTCCATAGATAGTTATTCTCACCTCTCCAAAGTAAGACACTAATGGAGAAATCTCACACACAGCCGGAGGATCTTCAGTTCCTGAGAGACTAAACAAGAGAACACAGGATTAACTTCCTGCCATGGTTAAAAAACAGTACATCTTCTTCAAAAGATTATCCAGAATAGGATATCCAGAAGGATAAGACATTTGTTAAAGCCACGTGCACCAGACATTATGTGAAAACAAAGTGTGAAAATAAAAAGGAATTAACAGGTCCCAAATGTTACTCAGCAAAACCAAAACTCCCCTTTTACAGAGATGCTTTTCAAGTCAAATGAATAACTTGTGGGTCTATTGAACTATGAGTTGATGAAGTAATGGCCCCATGGAGTAAAAGCAGCTTTCCATTACAAATTATGCAGGAAGGTATCCGAACTGGTAATCAGAGACTCTAACAACCAACCTTTAAGACCACCTGAGAATCCTGTTGGGGACACAGTCAGAAAAGCTGTCAGGGCCTACAAATTAAAATTCCTTGCATTGCTAAATCCAGAGTGATGGAAAAGACTGCCTATAATGTTTTTGCCTGGGGTTTTGAGCTGATCTGATAAGCTCCTAACACCCAAACGTTATACCCCAGAACAGCTCAGCATTCATTGGGAGGCATAAAAGGAGCAGGAGGCTTATGTGACAGCGTCAGGAACAAAAAAGGTTTAATAAAAGGCAAAATAGGAAACACAAAACCGAGCCAGGTGCAACAGGTTTGTGCTCCTGGTAAAACACCTCACAAAAGCGATTTGGCTTCTTTGTTCTGTCTTTTTCTACTAAATGGCCCAGGCAGGACCTTTTGGCTTATGGCAAATTAGCTGTCCCCAAACTTGAGGTGAAGTCCCCAAGGTCCTATCAGTGACTCTTCTACCTGATCACTGGGAGAAAATTCTGGGCTCTTTCCTTTTTGGGGGGACAAAGGAAAGTTCTGTCACTCTGTCCATAGGGGGCACATTCCTACAACTGCCCCTGTCTAACAAGGTGCTATAGGAAGGGCCAACTCATTACCCCAAGAGCAGGGATCTGCCAGAGAGAATGCCCAGAGCCCCAAGCGCTATCTGGAGCACCCACAGTCATAAGAGGAGCAGGAAGTGTAGACATCAACCTGCATATCCAGAGAGGACCAGCTGAACAAAAATCACACTGAGCCACCCTGTGACTACACTAATGCCTGGGTTTGGAGAGCCCAGCACGTGCCATTGGCCAGCTAGCATGGTTGAGCACTTCCATAAGAGAAGCTACAGAGGAAGTCACAGATTTATACCTGAGTTTTTCTGGTATCCTGCAACCATTTTCATCCACAAATCTGGCTCCAGCCTTGAGAGCCCAGCGGTAATGCTGGGCCAGGAGGGCTTGCCGAGCAGTGGTAGGAGTATCTTTGTCAGCTGTGTCTGCATTTTTTAGGGGTGAGAATTCCTCTTCTCTCAGAACTTCAAATGCCACAAAATTCCTACCAGCAAAGGGAAGAAAACAATGATCATGAAAAACAGAGGTAGTCATCAGCCCCGCTAATGCAACAACAACATTCATGGGGAAAAGCTCATATATATTTTTTTTGGGAGAAGCACTGTATGCAGCCTGAGGCAGTCAAGCCAAAGGGAAGCCCACTGCCCTTCTGAAGACCCAAGAAGTACCAGGGCTGTAGAATGGAAAAACACAAGAAGCCTTCTCTCTTTGGGAACTTAACAGCAGCCTCCCAACCTACCAGAGCTCTGCTCAGGGGAGAGAAAAAGCAACAGTTCAGCAGAGATACCATGGAAACTTTTTTAGGCAGTGGGAGGTTCTTGGACAAGACAGTTCAGAACACAGCAGGACAGAAAGCACAGCACTGTCCAGAGGTTGGGCACAGCACGCGCAGTACACTCACTGCAGAGCACCCCACCATGCCCCAAGAAATGCCCCCTGCTTGGGAGTCTGTAGGTAAGGACCAACTAAGGACACCAGCTCCCAGGGACAAACAAGTAACAAGGGAGCCCTCACAGGTGATTGTGAAGTACAGCTGTTTACCAGAAATGGGAGTGTAAATTAAAAAGCACCACCACAACATATGTGCATTTCTGCACTTCATGCATGAAGCACAGCTACCAAGGTGGTTTTCAGCTGTTAAAAAACCACAAGGAACCACTGCTTGCAAATGAGTTCTGTCACGGCTCAGAACTCAGCAGTGTTCCCATCACCCTGGGATTTTGGTTTTGTCTTTAGTTTGATACTACTTTATTTAACACATGTCAGGAAACGGAGACTGGTTCAAACCTTGAGCTCTCTATTCTAAGGGAAATAATATAAAAAGAGAAATAGTATCCACAAACAAAGATAATTCAGTTTGCCTAAGGTCTCTCTTTGGCATTTATTAAAGCCTAAAACAGAATCTTCACTGCTGAATTTGAGACCTTGGAAAAATAGATTTTATAACAACATTTATGCTTAATTACTAAAATCCTATGTTCTCTAGACACAAGTACTCCTGACTAGGTATGTCAGCACTCCCAGCTGTGTTGCAGAATTTGGAAAGCAAACACTTGACAGTTCCACTTGGCCCCACGGTGCTTAAGTAAATGGTTTTCCAAACACAAAGGGTACGAGCTGAGCCCTGGCTTAAGAGCACGAAAAATGTAACCAGAGCTGCAGTTTTCATGGAAGCCACAATGCTGAAAGACCCAATTTTTGCAAGTCTGAATACTCCGATATGGGCTTCTTTGGCTTTACACTCAATTTCCTTTTATTTTTCCCAAGCTGGCAGAGGCCAGGCTAGCCAACACATCCTCAGGAAGATGACCAGTCTGGGAGCAGGGTTGGCGCAAGCACTGAGTGCCTTGTGAGCTCTTCTTAGAGCCTGCTGCATTATGGTTGAATTGGAGTTGGGTGTAGATCCAACAACCTTCCTAATACACCACCCACAAACCATGTGCTCCCTGGGATGACTTGTTTCAACCTACAGTCATTCAAACAAACACTGAGAAGAGGAGGAGAAAAGTAAAATTATGTCTGTCACTAACTTAGAGAACTGGAACACATCAAACACAAACTTCTCCAGCTTTATCCCGTTCGGTTTTAGTGGTTTTACCAGATTTCCCTCCTTGTCAATGTAGGGCACCTTCTTTATGGCTACATGATGCTTCAGCTGTGACTCCCATTTCCTGCAAAAGGAGAAGAAACCAAATATTTTATTTAGTTCAAGCCCACTTTAAAAAAAAGCAATACACTTGAGGGAAGCAAACGGCTCATTACTCCTCTGGGTCAACTCTCAACTGTTTGTGGGTGTTGCCCCCTCCCAAGTGATCCAAGTCACATCCAAGAAACACTTCCCCAAGCAGAGCAGCCTGCCCATGGGTTCTCTCTGTATTACTGGGACATGACAGTCAGAGGAGAGGGAGAAGTATGCATCAAGCTGAAATTGCAGGCAGAGGTTACAAAAAAAAGAGGCAACCCAAATTGTTACCTGACTGGGGTGAAAACGGAGCAGAGCAGATCCCTCACCCAAGGGTGGTTCAAGCTCTTCAGGAAGGTTGTACAGCTGCTCACTGAATGCCAAACATCACATCCCCATTCCCCAACACCAAGGTGCAGAGTCCGCCCACAACTTCACCCTCTCCCACAAACTCTGTTGTCCCAAGCGTTGGCATGGCTGACATTCCCCATAGAAATCCATGGTATGAGGCTGCATCACTGACCACACTGCAGCCTGCACAGCTGTTCACCCTTGAAGGCCCAGGAAGATCGTGCACTGGTATATCTCAATTGATTTAGTTACAGTGAACCTGGGAACCTCTTCCTTGGGTAGGGCCTGCAGAGTATGCTGGGGCTGTCAGAAAGGGGACTCAGGTGTTTGGAACTGTTTGGAAGAGAGAGGAGGTGAAAGGCAACATAGGGAATAACCATAACTAAATTCCAGAGTGCGAAACAGGAACACCCAGTCTTGGAGGTATTTCTGGGCTGCACAGCTACCTAGAAGGTCCGCTGAGACTTACTGGGTCACTATTTCCAGGAACTCAACAGTGAAGAAGTGGTTACAGATGTTGCCAGCACTGAACACCAGTCCCCCGTCAGGGCGCTGCTGCTGTGCAGTCTCCGGGCTGATCTCGCTGTACTCCACCACCTGGTACACCCCATCCACACAGCACACCACCCCAACAGGCTCCGTGGGGTAGGCCTTCTCCACTACCTGCAGCCACAGGACACAGATTTATGATAAAGAGGAAGAAAATCTCACAACTATTCCAACTCCCAAGTACAAACAATCCCACGGGACTGTTGCCTGCTGATCCTCCAGCACCTCAGGGCTGTGTAAGGGGCACAGAGCAGTCTAGATGCACATTTTGCTCAACAATTCAACATAAACCCCAGTACTCAACCACTTAATTTGACAGTTTCTCAGAAGACAGTTAAAAGCAATCTGCATAGTGGAGGGCACTTTTCTTATCAAGGACTAGGATCTGGCATTAAAAGAAAGCTGTTTGCAGCTATTAGCCTTCAATTTCCCATTTGCCCGAACAGAGCTAATGACTCAGGTAACATAAATTTCTCTCCAGACACGTGCTGTTTTAGGTTAACAAAATCCAGGCTGTTAAGGCTTTCCCCATCTTCCACAGCAGAGCGTAAGAAATGCCTCCATTAGACTTAAAGGCACACTTATAAAACACAACCCAGTCCAATATGGCTTCTAGACAGCGCAAGTGCCTTTGTAGCTAGGACTGGGCATAGGTGCAAAGCAATTCCAGTGTGCAGTTTCCTGTGCAGCTATACTTCCTGCTCTAACTGAAGTTTATTTTCCACAGTACTCTGGGAAGAACAGAGAACACCCACGGGTAGTATGTGAAATGCAGTGCAGGCAGCAATGAACTCTAAACCTGCTCAGAGTGAGCTGCTGATGGGCAAAGGGTTGAACACCACAGGTCATGTAAGCTCCCCACAACCAGTGGCTTCCAAGTGTCATCAGACCAAAACTCCCTGTGGGAAACCATCCAAGTGCTAGCACCGCTTCACCTTTGCACCGCAGTCTGCCCCTTTGGAAATACAGAAACCTATGAAGACTGGATCTGCCATTTTCACGAGGATATTGTCCACACAATATACATGGACATACTGGATTCCACGCTGCTTCATATCATCCAAGATCTTATTATCCATCAAAGCACGGTATAAGCCACCATTGCCATCTATAATGCAAGAGAAAAGAGAAATTCTTGGCTCATTTGTGACTTTGGAGTGGGTTTTTTCTAGCTAAATGAGCAGAAGCAGAAGGTGCAGAACAAACTTTCTTGAATGGAAAAGTATGGAATGCTTTCTAGCCAGGAGCCAGTGCTAACAGGTTTTATTTTCAGTTATCACACAGTTCAGGAGAGCATGTTCTTCTTTTCACCCCAATTCTCTCACTTGAAGAGTCGGACCATGGGGACCAGCCTCACTGAGCAGCATTATGAGACTTTATGAAGGTTACTAAGATCCTCAGAGGGAGAATACTAAAGGGCAAATCTATGCAGAGGGTGGGAAAAGTCTTTTACACTTCTCCTCTAGTACGGGGCAAAAGCATATTTATTCTCTTTCTTGGAGAAAGACTAAAATAAATCTTATTCTCTGTTTATCTTCCTTCCCCCAACTTCTCAATGCCCTTTCAAAGGCTTGAACTGCAGCTGTACAAAAGACACCTGCACATTTATCACAGATCACCCATTTACAGTTCTTCCTGGGATGCCCCTGTCGGCTCGGCTCGGGAGAACCACTCTGCAGCTGCAACACAGTCCCAACTGGGCTGCCCTCAACCAAGTCTCTTACCATGTCTCAGTTAAAAGAACATTACAAGGTGAGACATTGCTGTCATTTTGAAAAGACTTCATCTTTTTGCTGCTTTTTTACCCATTTCCAGCTATCAGCCTTGAGCTCCTGACCTTCACCACAGACCTCATAGAGGGCTCTGCTAATCCACCTTTCTCCTACCCCGCAGCCACAGCACTTCTAATCCTGCCAACGCTCCCAGACTTGGATAAAAAACATGTGCTGTGGTCAAATGTTCAGCCAGAACTAAACAGATGTATGCTCCTGATTACCAGCCTGAAACATTAGAGAACCTTTCCACATTAACTGGTAGCATGAACCCTGACCCTCATAGCCTGCTCTGTGTACCCAGGCAGGCTGATGGCCCATTAGCAACTACCAACACATATGACAGTACTGCAGTATGGAAGAGCAAACAGCAGGTACCTGGAGCCATGGCAATTTTCCCCTTCTCCTCCAAGATAGCCTTCCCATCAAAGGTGACAGCAGGCAGCATCCTCTGTTCAAACATGACAACGTTGCATCTGTCCAAGTTGAAGTAGCTGTGTCGTACAAAAAACTCTTCTGTTGGCCCCAGGGTGAACTCACTTGTCATGATGTACCTGGGCAGGAATGGGGACTTGGCAATGAGAAAGAACAACACAAGTGAAAGGCAAAACTACAAACTGAAGAGAAAAGAGAGGAATCCCAGGAGTGTGAAATGAGAGACACGGCAGCATCCTATGCTGAGCAACTGCACACGAGAGCTCTCCTCCAGAACTCATCCTGCAGTAAGGCTGCATGGGGTCCTATGACCATATCAGGGCATGATCCTACCCTGGCCTAGCTCCAGCCAGGGCAGAAGAGCCTTGCCCTAAATGTGAACAACATCTGGATACCTGGATGAGCTGGAAAACAAGACAAAGGGCAGAAAACGACCTCATTCACTCTAGATTCAAACTGATGTTAAATGTCTATAGAAACCCTGGCCAATTCACTCTGCCAGCACCTCTTCAGTGCCAAGGCAAACAGCAGTATTTCCATATGTTAGCTGCATGGTTTGTTTTTGTCATAAGTAGTTCTATTTCCTCCTTTCCTTTCAGCTCCACATTGCTTCTGTCTCTTCCTCCACTACTGTCTAAAAGCCACCTTCATCATCTACCTGTCAAACTCTTCAACAACTATTAGCATAGGAATACAGGGTCCTCTGTCAGCAGGAGAAAACAACACAGAAGAGCCTGGACCTCAATTCCCCATCCCCAATTTACATCTCTGTAGCACACCATAGCCTGGGCCAGGTATACTGGAGCAGCAAAATGCTTCAACTGCCTCCTCGCCCCCCAGAAGGGAACTGGAAACAGATGTGTCATCTTGCAAATAATCCATCCTGGCTTCCAGCAGCACCAGGGATAATGCATTTGCAATTCAGGTCCTGTATACAAGGCTTCAGGAAGAAGCACAATATGGACTCACCTTCCATGAGGAAACAATGTATGAATCAAATTTGACCTCCAATTTGTAAAACAATGTGGCACCCTGAAGACCTCAGACACTTGCTCTTTCACTGCCAAAACCCTGCCTCAGACCAGACACTGATTCCAAAAGGGTATTTCTATATAGTCCTCATGGTCTAACAGAGAACATTTAGCAGAAAACATTTCTAGACACATCTGCAGTGCCTTCCTCTCACCCACCACACCCCATAGAGAATTCACATTTTGCACTCTGCCCGGAGCTCATCTCTTTTGAAAGCCAGGAGCAGCCAGCAGAATAGGCAAATGTAAACAGTGACAACAGGAGGTGGCCTGAACACAAAGCAAGAGGTTTTTTGCATAGATTATGGACAAGGGCAGGAAGAAGGGCTTGGAAGGCAAGCTCTAGGTTGTCCTCCATGCAGGAACCTGGGAAAGCAGAAATTGATGAAATTTCTTGTACAGCATCTCAGCATCTGCAACAATCACTGAAAAGTGCTATTTACAGTGTTGTCAGTAGCTGCTTGCAAAGCCAGCAAGGTACAGCAGTTAGTGTTGTGGTGTTGTGGTCAGTGATACAAAGGCAGTACTCAATTCCTCAGGTCTTCAGACATGGACCTGCCACCGCACATCCCTCTGCACCCTCCTCCAGCCTCTGCCATTACAAATCCTGCCAACAAAAGGCTCCTCTAGACCTGGCTCTGCACAGCACCCAGCTCAGTGCTTCTTGAAGACAACATGGGTAAGACTGGAATGCAAAGAGCCCTGCACAGCAGGTCTGGCTTTAGGTCACCTACCAGGGAATAACACACTTGCAGTTGTGTCTCTTGCCAGCAAGCTGCTCCACTTTGCGGATTCTTTCTGCTTGGATCTGATACAAGTTCTTGCCACTGGGCAGCCCCACGTTATACATGCCCTTGGGATAGCTGACTCCCAGGCGGGTTCCTTGTCCTCCAGCCAGGAGTAGCACTGCCACCTTGTTCTGTGAAATCTGATGTAAACCTGTAGAAAAAGAAGCCCAAGGGAATATAAGAACCTCCAAAGCAATCAACACCCTATGTTCTTCTCCTGAAGGTTTCTGCAGAGCTCAGGCAACAGCCAGAAACTGCCAGTTCAATGTCGGCAGCTCAGAGAGAAATATGCCACTGCATACACAGGAGAAAATTCCTTTCAGCTCCTGGATGCAGCAGTTTCCTTACCTAAAGCAACAACTGGTGCAAAAACAGACAATAGCCATGAACTGCAGGTTAGGAGATTCAAATAGGATACAAAATCTTTACTAGGGAGGTAGTGCAGCACTAGAAAGACATCCAGAGAGGAAGGAATGTCCCCTAAGGTTTTCAAGGCTTACTTTAGTAAAGCTGTAGCTGACCTGCCCTGAGGCTGTTTACAGTTTTGTTCCAAATGGGGGTTGGACTAGAGACTTCCAGAGCTCCCTTATCATTCCTATATCCCAAAGAAGCCAAGTCTCATCATCTTGAGTAAAGCAGGAGGATTTCTGGAATCTGCCTTAATCAATTATCTGTATCTGTGCTCCAGCTTCACTAGAAGCTGAACACAGCTGCAGTCAGAGCTGGTAATACAGCCAGGCCTGCAGGAGCTACAACTTCCACAATCTAGTTGAAACCAGTGTCAGTGCTCCTGATAAATCAGGGAAGTCCAGAACCTAAGAAAGAACCAGAGCACATAATAAATACTCAGATCACTCTCAGACTCTGGTCCCTGCCTACTCCCAAGCCAACATCACAATAATGACTGACGACTGTGAGAAAGATTTTTCATTAAGGAACACTTTGAGTTTCTCTGGGGATGCAAGGAACATTAGGCTTGCCATGTCAGAAGCCACAGCTCTGCTGCAGGTAGCTATCAGGGCCTTCTGCCATCACACAGCACTGAACTGCCACTGCTCCTGCAGCCAAGGACAGCCTGTGGAGCACCCCAGACTCCAGGAAACACCTCACATTAACCACAGCTGAGGCTAAAATATTCCTGATTTGGACTGAAAGATATAGGGACCAAAGAAATTGAATTAGAAAAAAATAGGATTTGTTTTATGCTTATCTTTAAATAATTGGCTGTTTAAATGCACAATAGAGCGAAAATACCAAATGCTGTTTTAACAACCTGGCTCTATTTTAATTCTGTTCCAAACTGCAGCTTCCAGCAATTTTCTCAGCAAAGACTTAAGTTGTCCATGACATTGCAGTAACACCATTCCTCTTCCCATGCTTACAAGTTTCAGTCTTACCACAGCAGTAACACAAGACTTTCTCCCTAAACACACCCCTTCCAAAAAGACTGGTGGTGTCCTGGCACACAGGGTGCCAGTTCCACAGCCATGGTTCTGCTGTAGAGCAGCCTCTGGGGTCACAGGGCCACAGGAGTGAGAGCTGGAAGCCACCTCTGGAGATCTTCAATCCTCCAAGTGGGATTAGGAGAGCTCCCTAAGAGCTGTGTGGAAATCTTGGGATTTTATGTGTGGAAATCTTGGGATTTTTAAGTTTCAGGAGGTCCTTGGACAGCAGAGGAAGCTTAAATAGGTTTAAATTGGTAATGTAAAAGACATGGGAGGATCTGGGTCAGCTGCATGGTGATGCAAATAAGACATCCAGCATTTTACAACAAACCACAAGCAATAAATTACTCCTTTGTGCCTCCACTGAGCTGCCTATGACACTCAAAGTACAGAGCAGAGGGTCTCAGCTATTACTTACAACAAGTACTTGCCCCAGTCCCATCACATGGTTTTCCTGCATGCTCAGCTGTTTGCCAGTGCAGGGCATCACTGCAGAAGAAGGGAAGGAGCTGAATGGAGAGGCACCAGAGCATGGCTCCATACCTTCTCATGCCCTGGCTTGGGTGGTGGCTGTTTCCCTACTGGGACCCAGCACAGAAAGATTTATGGAGGGGAAAAAAATTCCTAAAAAAGGTGCCCTGTGGGACACTTCCAAACGGCTCTGCCTCATCCCTGGAAATACTCAACACCTGGTTGGACAAGGCCCTGAGCAATCTCATATAGTGGGTGGCATCCACACCCATGGCAGGAGAATTAGAACAAGATAATCTTGTCCTTAACATCCCTTCCAACCCAAACCATTCTGTGATTCTGTGAAATGGCAATTAAAATATTTTTTAAGAATTCTTTTCCTTTAAAATAATCTAGAACTAAAACTTGAGCTAAAGTATTTCACAGCAATTTAAACCAAAGCTGCTTGAGGTCTGAGCTCAGCATTTGCTGTTCTCACTTGCTGCAGGATGGGGGATGCTGCTTTGGAATGCAACTGAGATTCACTCACCAGTGGAACAAGTTGGGCACTTGCCCTGCTGCGTGTCCCCCCCACCCGCACTAACACACTAACACACACACATTCACATTCTGATGCAACAGACCACATCCCACAGATCCCAAATCAGACATTTCTGCAGAGAAACAGACTGTGACCAAGAGCACTATTTACATGAATGACACTCTGAAGTCGACACTGTATTGGGAAAGTCAAGGAGGTCCCCACTGTGCTCCACAGCATCAAGGAGCTACCATTCTCAGCCACAGCTCACAGGTGCCACAGGTGGTGTCACCCCACTGAAATGCAGATGCCCCACAGGAGATAGCAGTTCTCTGAAGTTTTCCACGCAGTGAGAAGGGGATGGGATCTGCCCAAGGAGGAGTTGCCATCTCACACCCATCTCCTGGAGGGGCCTCTCACTGCAGGGACTGAAACCTCAACCTCAGTGGAATAAACTCAAGCCCAAAGCAATATCACTGATAACATCAATGATGTCACTTTTTTTAGAGTCCCAAAGACTGACAGGGCCATATTGCAGGAGGGCTCACCATGGTGTACAAGAACAACCCGGACAGGGGAGTGCATCCCATCATTTATGGCATTCTCAGTGTTTATGACACAACCCTACAACCCAGACAGTTTTTCCAAGTTCTGATCTTAGGTCACCATGAAAACACATAACACCAAAAATTTGAGTAAGTAGCTCTGCTCCGACTTCCCAACTGTAAAACTACCAGCATTCACAACTAAAGTTCATAAGAACTGACTCATCTGGCTGCAATGGAAAGATCTATCCCCTTTAAAAAATCCACCTTATTTTCTGCAGCATATGAAACACAAACAGCTCAACTAAAGAGAAAATGCTGAGATACCCACCAATGCTGCAGTTAGTCCTACTCTGCATAAAAAGTAGAAAAACAAAAATAGATTTTGTAGGAGGAACAGACTGGTCTTGCAAGAACAGACTGAATTTTCTTACTGAACAGGCACATCAGTCCCATTACAACAGCAGTCAGTAAGAGGAAAAGACTCCAAACTTTTCAATTCTGCAGAGCAGTACCAGAATGGCTCATCAAACTCTCTGATGAGATGGGGTACACCCCAGCTCATGGCCATGACTTAGATTTCAGTAATAAAACATTGACAGAATGGAAAAGTGCTTGTGTCTATGCTTGATTTATACCATCATTCCTAGGGCTGCCCAGAAAATGTGATTGTTAAATGTCAGTGTTTAAGATCTGAAAGCAAATCTGACCAGGTAGTTTTGTTGACTGAGACACAGTAACAATAGTATTAGTTTTTTAACTATTAAAAATATCTCAGGTATTCCCAAAGCAAGTTTTCAATTGTCTGGTTCTTATCCATAATATTTTATCATAGAAAAAGGGGGAGGAGGAAGGAGGAAATATCATTTCAGCTGTTCAGTCTTTGGAGATGCAATGCCAGTGGCAGCTGTGGGGAGCTCAGACACCCACAGACAGAACACAGAGCATCTCAGCACAGTGTGATGATGACCCCACAGCCACAGGCTGCACCAGCCATGCAGTCTCAGGGACACTGGACAGCAGGTTGGGATGGCTCATCTGCTCCCAGCCTGCTCAAGGCACCACAAACAAAGGCTTTTCAGAGCTGCATCCCCTCAGAGACCCAAGATCCTGCAAAGCCTGTACCCATGGTGCTGGTTCCACTGGGAAATGCCATGCAGGAATGCTGCCACATCTGCAGGGACACACAGCAATGCCCGGGTTAGCAGAACAAAGTCTTTGGTCTCTTGATTGCCCTGTTCCAGGAAATAAAATCCCTCTTCAGCCTTAAACCAGATCATAAAAACAAACCAAATGTAGCAGAACATCTGTGTGTACCCCTTCTGGTAAAAATTCAGGCTGCCTGCAGGGCTGAGGTGGCCTAGAGCCATCAGACTTTAGGGCCAGATGATTTGGGCACAACAGCAGGATCCCAAACATACTAGACCTGGGCTGCTGCAGGCAGTACTGGCAACCAGCAAGGCCAGCCCACACAGGTAGTCTGGCCTTCCTTTCCTTTCCATGCTGCGGCCAGTGGAACAAGGCAGACACACCAGCTCCTCACTTCCCTAGATGGCCGGGGGACAAGTAACTGAGTTTGATAAAGCTGTTAGTTTAACTGTAGGGCCCTGACCCAGCCCCATCTGCCTCTAGGGCTCAAAGAGTCCTTTCCTCCTCACTGTGACACCCTCAAATAGCCTTGCCAAGATGGACTTGGGGGTATGGCTGGATGAAAAGCTCAACATACCCTGACCAAGCACACTGACACCCAGAAAGTCCCTGTGCCCTGGGCTGATACCACAAGGGGCAGCAAGTGAGAAGGGGAAATTCTCTGCCCTGTTCAGGTGAGACTGCACCTGCAGTGCTGCCTTCAGCTCTGAAGTTGTCAGCATGAGAAGAACATAAAGTTACTGGAGCAAGTCCAGAGGAGGCCATGGAGCTGCTCCAAGGGCTGGAGCCCCTCTGCTCTGGAGCCAGGCTTGGAGAACTGGGGGCATTCATCTGGAGACGAGAAAGATCCAGGGAGACCTCAGAGCCCCTTCCAGGGCCTAAAGGGGCTCCAGGAGAGCAGGAGAGGGAGTGGGGACAAGGGATGGAGGCACAGGATACAGGGAATGGCTTCCCACTGCCAGAGGGCAGGGATAGATGGGATATTGGGAAGAAATTGTTCCCTGTGGGGGTGGGGAAGCCCTGGCACAGGTTATCCAGAGAAGCTGTGGCTGACCCAGGATCCCTGGAAGTTTCCAAGGCCAGGTTGGACAGGGCTTGGAGCAATGGGGGACAGTGGAAGGTGTCCCTGTCCATGGTAGGGGGTGGAATGAGATGGTCTTTAAGGTGCCTTCCAACCTAAACCTTTCTGGGATTCTGATTCACTGTACCAGCTTATGTTCCCTCCATCACCACTCAGCCCCATGAGTGGAGTCTGACACAGCAGAAAAGCTCCTCTGTCCTGTGACCCTGATGCTTCTATTTCTGTTTCTGCTTGGAAAATTTGACTCTCCTGCCCACATATCCTCACCTCTTTACTGGCAACGTTGGGCCAAGGCTGTGCAACCATTTGTCAAAATTTAGGCAAGTATCTCTACAACCCAGGTGGGTCTTCCTGGCTTTCTTTTTTTTAGTAAAATTATTTTTTAATAGTGCTGTTATATTTTATAAAGAAAGACCCAAGACAAATATGAGCCCTTATAAATAAATAAAGAGTGTGCACTTAGAAAAAAGCACAGGACATCCATGTAAGATTTACATGCTGTCCTATGTGTGCAACATCCAGCCACCATCTCCCCCATTACCCCTAGTTTTCACACATCCACATCTACCAGGCTCCAAAACCCATGGATTATGGACTTTCCTGGGCTTCTCCTAGATCTCACCAGCCTCCTGCTGCACATAACACAGCAAAGATGGGGATCAGCACCTGAGACCAGCCTTTGCATCTGTTGGTGGGCTGGAAGCTCATCCTCCAGGCAGCTACCCAGCTCAGCAGCAATGAAACCCCCCACGCTCCCACCCTCTCCAGGGACTCATAGTCATAGAATGGTTTGGGTTGCAAGGGACTTTAAAGACCATCTCATTCCACCCCCTGCCATGGGCAGAACACCTCCCACTGTCCCAGGTTGCTCCAAGCCCTGTCCAGCCTGGCCTGAACACTTCCAGGGATCCAGGGGCAGCTACAGCTTCTCTGGGCAACCTGTGCCAAGGCCTCACCACTCACAGGGAACAATTTCTTCCTAGTATCTAATCTAACCCTGCCCTCTGTCAGTGTGAAGCCATTCCCCCTTGTTCTGTCACTCCAAGTCCTTGTCCAAAGTTCCTCTCAAGCTCTCTTGGAGCCCCTTTAAATCCTTTAGTATTACATTTTTTTCGTGACAGATACTGTAAAATACCCCCATGCCCTCTAAACAGTATTGTGTCATGTCCACTTGCCTTTTGAACACTTCCAGGGATGGTGACTCCACAACTGCCCTGGGCAGCCTGTGCCAATGCCCGACCAGCCTTCCAGTGAAGAAATTTTCCTCAATATTCAACCTGAATCTCCTTTGACACAACTTGAGGCTCTTTCCTTTTATCCCATCGGCTGTTTTGTGGAAGGAGAGCCTGAGCCCCAGCTGGCTATCACTGTCTGTCACGGAGTTGTAGAAATCTCCTGATCCGGCCGGGCACGGCCGCGGGGACTCGGCCGCTGCATTTCATAACGCAGAGTGAAAACTCGGCGTCTCAACCAAAGTTCCCCGGGCCCAGGACACCGGCTGCGGGCGCTAAGGGCCGGGGTGTAGCCGTGACCCTGCTCTCTTCCTCCTTGCCCGACCCGCCGTCCCTGCGGCTTCCCACCCGCGGTGCCGGGGGTGGACTGCCCAGCGCCCCGCGGTGCCACCGCAAGAGGCGGTTCCTGCCCCGGGGCCCCGCCGGGAGCAGCCCTTGTCCCGCACCGCCTGGGGCTCGGCGGAACGCGCCTAGTCCCGAATGCCCGCGCCGGACCCCGGCAGCCCCGGAACGGAAGGGACAGGCGGCCTCGCGCCCCTCTCACCTTCCGCCTCCCAACGCTGCAGCGCGGCGAGGCCGCTGCGGCGGGCGCTGCCCAGCAGCTCGGGGGGGAGCGGCTCCATCCGGCCGTCCAGGCGCTCCTGCGGGCCGCGCTGGCGGGCCCCGGCCGCCGCCGCTAGCCGGCAGTGCTCGCCCAGCCCCGGCGGCAGTGCCGCCAGCAGCGCTCCGCGCTGCGCCGTGTCGAGCTCGGCCCAGAACTGCAGCAGATGGCCCTGTCCACACCGCTCCAACCGCGCCCGCACCTCCTCGGGAGGGTCCATGGCATGGAGAGCCCTATCTGAGCGGCGCGGGACGCGGCGGGACCGGGCGGGGCTGCACCGGGCCGGGGTGGGGCCAGTGGTGCCGTCCCGCCCCCCGGAACCCCTCCCCGCCGCTCGCGGGTCACGCGGTCCCGGTGTTGGGGCGCCTTTTCGCTGCCAAGGGTGGGGAGGCGCTTCTCGTCTCGCCCCACTCACGGTCCTGCAGAAACTGCGCGCAGCGCAGCACTTCCCCCATGGAACCACAGAACAGTCTGAGTTGGAAGGGACCCTCAAGGATAATCGAGTCCAACTCCTGGCCCTGCACAGCACCATCCCCAAGGTCTCACCATGTGCCTAGGGATGTTGTTCAGACACTCCTTGAGCTCTGTCAGCTTGGTGCTGTGACCAGTTCCCTGGGGAGCCTGTTCTGGTGCACTACACTGTCTAGGGAAGAACCTTTTTCCAATATCCAAGCTGAACCTCCCCTGACACAACTTCCTGCCGTTCCCTCCAGTCCTGTCCCTGGTCACCACAGAGAAGTGATCAGTGTCTGTCACTTCTCTTCCCCTCAGGAGGAGGTTGTAGACTGTCAGTGTGACCCTCAGCCTCTTCCAGGCTAACAGACCAAGTCTCAGCCACTTCTCATACAGCTTCCCCTCAAGGTCCTTCACCATCTTTGTTGGCCTCCTTTGGACACTCTCTAATGGCATAATGTCTTTCTTATTTTGTAGTGCCCAAAACTGCCATCAGGGCTCAAGGTGAGGCCACCCCAGCCCAGAGCAGAGTGGGGCAATCTCCTTGCTTGACCAGCCCGTGATGCTGGGCCTGATGCCCCCAGGACACAAATGTCCTGCCTCTAGGGCACTGCTGACTCCAACTTTCTCTCAACCAGGACCCCCAGGTCCCCTCCTGTGACACAGCTCTCCAGCATCTCATTCCCCAGTCCGTTTGTATATCCAGGGTTGCCCCATCCCAAGTGTAGAATGTGGCATTTTCCCTTGTTGAACTTCATATGGTTGGTAATTGCCAAGTTCTCTAAATTGTCCAGGTCTCCCTGCAGAGCCTCCCTCCCTTCGAGGGAATCAACAGCTCCTCCCAGTTGTGTATTATCTGCAAAGTTGCTCAGTTTCCCTTCCAGTCCTCTGTCGAAGTCATTAACAAACATGTTGAAGAGCACAGGGCCAATGATGGAGCCCTGCAGAACCACACTAGTGACTAGTGCCGGCCTAAAGTCACCCCAATCACTGTCACCCTTTGTGCCCAACCCATGAGCCAGTTACTTACCCATCACATGCCATGTTTGCCCAGCTGAATGCTGAACATTTTATCTGGAAGGATACTATGAGAGACAATACCAAAAGATTTACTGAAATCCAGAAGGATTAAATCAACTTGCTTTCCTTGATCAACCAGGTGGGCTATCTTGCCGTAAAAGGAAATCAGGTTGGATAAGCAATTTCATGAAGCTGTGCTGGCTGTGACCAGTGACTGTGTTGTCTATCAGGTGTTTTTTAATAACTCTCAGAATAATCTTCTCCATAACTTTACCAGGCACTGAAGTGACACTGTCAGGCCTGTAGCTGCTGGGGTACTCCTTGCCCTTCTTGAAAATTGGGCCCTGTGGCCAAACCTCTGCTCTACAGTGGCCATTGAGAGGAATAGCGGATTTGTCTTTACAAACAAGTTGTGGGTCTGCTAGTAGATAAAACTAGCACTGAGAGATAAAAGAAACAATGGGAAGGATTCCACTGATTGATGAATGGAAAAAGATATTTGCTTTTACAAATAAACTTTAGGTTTGCTGATAAATGAAATTAGACATTGAAAGATGAAAGAAACAATGGGGAAGAAAAACTCCTAAATTCCATAAGAATTAAAAATTAAAAGGGAGGGTTATACTTTAGAGGGAAATCTTCGGTATCAAGTGTATCAGGAAGTCTGCACCTCTCAAGTACCTCAGCCAATGGGGAAAGAGAGAAGGGAAATGCAGCCAGGAAATTAGGATAAAAAGGAGGCTGTGTCCTCCAAAAATTTGGGAGATCCCAGGGGAATGCCCCATGTCCTCTCCCATTACTCGAAAAAAGTAAAATGACTCCTCTGTCTCCTTTTTGGACATAAAACTCTGATGGTTGTGGATTAATTTTCCTAATACCATGGTCTTGTGGCTGGCATGAGGTGTGTCTGATGGGATCCCCGGGTTCTGGTGCAACTTGTGTCAGGAGGTCCCAATGTCCTGTCTTACATGCACACTTGGAAACATTGCAAGGTCTCAGGGTTCCCTCAACACAGCAGGAGTTGGATAGGCCCAGCTGTACCCCAGACATGGTGCAGACTCAGGCCACCTGCTCACAAATCCAGTTCCCCATTTTTGAAATAAAGTACCACTGAGAAGGATAAGAGTTAAAAATGCACGGAATCACTGAAGTAGTTCAGGACAAATTCAAGGACAAATAAAAAAAAATATAAAAGATGAAGGAATTATTAAGGAATAACCAAATCTGCAGGAACCAAGTGCCACGAACTGAGAAGGAAAGAGACCCCAATCTAAAATGCTAAAGAACAACTTTGTTTGAACTTTGTGCTCATGAGCATAGAAAAATACTCACCCATAGGCTGTGATTGCCCCTTACTCACAGTAGTCATCCTGCCTGCCGTTAGAGCCCAGCTGGGTAGAAGAACATGAGGAGACAGACAGCAGCTCAGACACAGCCACCTTCCTGCATGTAATTGGAGTCAGGGAAGCTAGACCTCCTCCGGATATGATCATCAGGTCAGGAAGAATCCCTGAGAGTTGTCAAAGCCTCTGTTTCACATTGTTATGAATGAAGTCAGAATTCATAAGGAAATGAAATAATATGATGAATATAATATAGTTATAGATGTGAGAAATAATAAAACAAGTTAGGAGTAGTTATAAAAATTAAGGGGTTATTTTTTATCACAAGAGACTTGCCCAGGCAAGTTCCCAAAAAGCTAGGAAAAACGGCTTGCAGGGGTTGGGAAACCTGTTGTAATGCACATACCACACATAACACGGCCACATTTACATGTGGCAGCACAGAGTTTCGGAAATCTTAACTAAGTAAAGAATTACGCCATCAGCGGCACACCTGGCTGCTGACAACCGGGGGAGGACAAGACATCTGACGATAATCCATTCAGGCCTGTAGTCTGTTTCTGGGAAATCCCTTAACATGTAAGAGATTTCCAGTAAGGACTGTTTGACTTGTATATCTCCCCAGACACGGGGTTTGTGTATTGCAAAGGCGGCTTTTCAAGTTCTGTCTAGCACAAGACAAGGAATGGATGAATTATTCCTGAGACATCGAGAGCTGGACCATCTTTCATCTTGTTATGTATGAAATTGCCAATCAAATCGAATCAATAATTTGCAAGAGCCAAATTATGATAAAATAACAAAGTATAAAATGTATTTCGGGATCAAATGACAAAATCTGGGTCAGCCATGAATCGGACAGAGTCTAGCCCGGGACATAGGCTCTGGGTGACACGCTACGCAGCTCTGTTAAAAATAAGAAGCTTGACTAGGCCAATATTCAAGCAGCAGTCAATTTATTAATTAAGGTGGTAAAGTATGAGCAAAACAGCGCTGGGTACAGTGGGGGAAGTTTTCCCTCCAACTGCACACCGATGGTTGGGGCGTACAGATATTTATAGGGGCATACATAAGCTTTTCTCAGCAGTTTCTATTCCTAATTTTTACGTCACAATTCTATACACTATTGTGAGTTAGTTTTCTCAGGATGTACCCCAGAAAGGAGTATTCCCAGATGGTGGGGTCCGACTTCCGAAAGAAGAAAGAGGTCTGCCAGCTGGTGCGGTCCAGACTCCAGATGTGGGCCCACCTTTTAATTGCAAAGACTATAAATCTCATAGCAGTGATGTCCAGCTTCCCTTGGTCGAAGCTATCAATCCTTGGGTTGATGTTCATCTTCCTTTCTCAATCTGCTTTTTACTGTTTTGCTAAGGTGTTGAGATAAGCATATTTCCTTTACATATATTCTAAACTTATATTTTCAAAGTTCCTTACTACAAGCAATATTCTAAAATTATACTTCAAAAGGTTATTATTGCAAAGCTGTTTAATCCTTAGCTACGTGCAAAAAGTTCCTGTCCAGTAGCAACATCCTTAAAGCTTTATTTTAGATGCTATAAAAGTTAATTGCAAACAAAGGATAAGTTCAAAGGCCTTCTTCCATGCTTTACTCCCTCAGTTATTTTTTTTTTTTGGAATTCATCCTTTAATTGTCCTATGATCAGTTTCCATACATATCACAATCATTAGCACACATGCTGCCTGTGTGTACCTGACACGAAACACAGCTTTGTATCTCACAGCTCTGAGCCCTGGTTGCCTCAGAGTGGAGCGGCACACCATTGTGAGCTCAAGTTCAGTTCTTATACACTTTTTCTTGCCTCAGGCCAGGATGTCCTTTGTCCTTTTCTTAATCAAGCGCGTTCCAAAAGCTTCTCCGGTCCAGGATAATGCTATCAGATCGATGTCTTGGGAATAATTCATCGATTCCTTGTCTTGTGCACAAGACAGAACCTGAAAAGCCACTCGTGCAATACACAAACCCCTTGTCTGGGGAGATATACAAGTCAAACAGTCCTTACTGGAAATCTCTTACATGTTAAAGGATTTCCCAGAAATGGACTACAGGCCTGAATGGATTATCGTCAGATGTCTTGTCCTCCCCCGGTTGTCAGCAGCCAGGTGTGCCGCTGATGGCGTAATTCTTTACTTAGTTAAGATTTCCGAAACTCTGTGCTGCCTTTCCCTTCACATGTAAATGTGGTCGTACTATGTGGTATGTGCATTACAACAGGTTTCCCAATCCTGTGAGCCGCTTTTCTTAGCTCCTGGAAACTTGCCTGGGCAAATTTTCTTGTGCTAAAAAATAATCTCCTTAATTCTTATAACTACCCCTAACTTATTTTTATTATTCCCCACATTTATGTCTATATTATATTCACCATATCATTTTATTTCCTTATGAATTTTGGATTCATTCATATCAATCTGATAGCATTATCTTGGACGGGAGAAGCTTTTGGTACTCACTTGATTAAGAAAAGGACAAAGGACATCCTGGCCTCTGGCAAGAAAAAGAGTATAAAAACTGGACTTGGACACGGCTATGGTGTGCCGCTCCACTCTGACGCGACAGGGGCTCAGAGCAGTGTAAGCGTGTCACCCAGAGCCTATGTGCCAGGCTAGACTCTGTCTGAATCGTGGCTGACCCAGATTTTGTCATTTGATGGCAAAATAAATTTTATACTTTGTTATTTTATCGTAATTTGGCTCTTGCAAATTATTGATTCGATTTGATTGGCAATTTCATACATAACAACATTCTGTTTCTTATTTTATGTGACTTGACACAGCTCCTGCTCAGAAGAGCTTTGGGATTTTGAAACCTCCTTGCTCTCCTCCTCTTTACGTGACATCTCTCCCCGATGTGGTTGCATGCCCTGCCCGCCCAGTGTGCAAATGAGTGCAGGTCCTTCCATACACGTGATGCCTACATAACCACCAACCCTTATCCATCAGCAAAGGCTCTGTCAGATCCAAGTTGTAAATCAAGCCCTGCCTTTTCCTGCAGAACTTGCTGCCTTACCTTGAGGGAATCCCACCCTAGAGCTGTGAGATCTCATGTCCATAGGATTCTAGAAGAACCAAAGCAAATCATGCTGCTGCTGGCAAGTGTGCTTCCACTCCCAAAATCCAGCCATCCACCAGAACAGGTTAGTCTGGCTGCACAGTATCCCCTCAGCTGGTTCTACAGCTCATGGCACTCTGTGCGTAGGTATTTTCTTCTGCAAAGCAATAAAAATGGTGAAGGGTTGGATAAGTTACACCAGGCAGAACAACCCCAGTGAACAGGAGGGAGGGATGCTTGGGCCAAACAAAACACAAACATGCAGGTAGAATAGGAAATTCAGCAAGAAAAAAGTTCCAGTTCACTGACAATCAGGGTGAGGTATCCCTCGAGGAGAGAGGCAGAGGTTGTTGTGTTTAGGACCTTGCTCCAGGCTTCAACATGTAAGTACCCACTGATAGCAAAGAGGTGTGCTAATGTCTTTTCAAATGAGTCGATTGGTGAGAGTCTTTAAGAGAAATGGATGTTAATATCTCTGAAATGGGTCTTAATCTACAAACATCAAGTCACACAAATTTGTTACAGAACCCAAACAGTTTGATCAGACAGTCTGAACTTCTGCATTTCAGGATAATAGGAGAAATGGGTCCCCACAAAGTCTATTGCAGAACCCAGACACTCTGAACTTCTGGTGGATCTGCAGAACAAAGCCTGAACTTTTTAACTTTGGGGGAAAATGTCAATACATGTTCAAGTGTGGAATATGTGGTAGGCAGTTCCAGAAGACTGTACCTTCCTAGTAACTCAGCCAATGGGAAAAGAAAGAGGACAAAACGCGGCTGGGAGTTTAAGGAGAAAAGGAAGCTGTGTCCTGTGAAACTTCGAGAGAGATCCCACAGGGGTATGACCCAGTGGACTCTCTCCCTTTATTTCAATAAAGTTGAAGGACTCCTCTATCTACTATGTGGACATTGACTTTTCCACAGACCAGCAATATGTTCCCCAAAGAAATATGGTTTTACAGTCATTCCCTGAAAAAGGTGACAGGCTGATGAATTTCTGGCTGTGGCACAACTGTGACTGCTGTTGCCCTTGGCCACTCCTTACCTTGTTGGCAGCAGGAGAGTGGAGCTTGTGATAGGACAGAGTGATTGCTAGATGGATTCTGACTGGAAGCCTTGCAGCATCTATTGGATTTCCATTTAAACCCCAGGTGATTCCCTCTATTTAAACTTTCTGTGCTAAGACTGCAGGAGAGGTGGCATGGTGAGACAGGATAGAGTGACTGTCATTTCCTGCTAATACCAGTTCTTGCTCTGTGGACTGAGGTGAACAAACAACTCACCACCCTCTGGAGAGCTTATTTCAATGGCTCACTAGCTTTCCTTCTCCCAGCCCTTGTGACAGCCTCTGAGCCACTGGGTATCTACCAGACTTCCTGCTTGTTAACCTTCCGGGGGAAAAAGAGTAGGGAAGAGAGAAAAGTCACATTATGGCAGGTGCCTGGCCCTCACCCAGAGCAGAAAGATGGAAAACACAATGGCATTGCAGAGCTGGGAAGATCAAACAAGATATCTCTTCCCAAAGGGAAAACTCTCCCACCATGCTCTCCTCACTATTTTTAGCCTCTGCTGAGAGGTCTCCTTGGAGACAGATGCATTTCTGGATTGACACTTTGGTATCCCAGTGGAAGTAATTCTCTGATAGCTTTGAGGATGAAAGAAGAATTAACACCGATTGTGCTTAATTGTTCAGTGACAGGAAGTACCAGGACTTGGCACCTGGACTGTTGTTGGCACAGCTCCTGGTCTAGTTTTAACCAAGCCGCAACCAACTGTGCCAGGTGGTGACCTGCACTGGCCAGGAACAAATCCATTCTGGATGCAGCACTGCATGAGCCAGTGGCAGTTCAGCTGTTCCATGTTCCAGGCAGCAGCATGCACACATTGAGTCCACAGACCTGTGGCTGGTTCCCCACCAGACCTTGCTCTCCCCTGGCAAGACACAGCAACAGAGGTTCATAGCATCTGCTTGGACATGGTCATCAGGAGACAACTTTGAGGCTGTAAGTCACCATGTGTCCTCTGCAGCATCAAGATTTACATGTGAACACCTACCTGCTGCCAAAGCCAGCACAGGGCTCAATCAACTGCTGCAATCACCGACTAGCACCATTAAATGGTCAGTGTCATGTAGGAAGGTGCCCCAGTCTCCAACACCAGCATTTCTTTACCCCAGTGCTCTGCTGCGGTTTGGTGCAGCTGCTCTGGCCTCTCCTCACAGAGCTAGCAATGCTGGTTGGTGGGACACACTGGGCTGCCACCAGCCCCCAGCAGATGCCCTGTGCCCTCCCCAGAGAGGGGCAGTGATATGTTGGGTGTCACCACACCAGAGCTGAATGTTTCATTGCCAGTACCTGCAGGCCAGCAGAGAGGGAGGGCTGGGCCAGGTCTGAATGGCAGCTGGTGCTTCCCAGTAGCTTGAAGAAAGGACAGCTGAATAACCACATTGTTTATATTTTAGAAAACCAAAGACATCTCTGTTTGTCAGAACAGTCTGAACTGGCCCCAAGACAAACTATATAGTGAGAGAAAATAAACCCTCCCCTAAAAAAAAAAAAAAACAAACCAAAAACAAAACAAAACAAAAAAAAAAAAAAAAAAAAAAAAAAAAAAAAAAAAAAAAAAAAAAAAAACCACACACAACACGCAAAGAACCAAACCCCCAAGAAGTCTTTTCCAAGAATATCCAAAATCTCCCTAACCTCATCCCCCAGACCACCCTGAGGATGGAGATATCAATCTGTCTCAAAGCAGCTTTCTTAAAGGCACTTTGGTACAGAAAATGCAGGAAGAGCAGAGCTGCCCTTGGCAGTTGTGTCCCAGCTCCCTGTGCTGGAACAGGAAGCTCCACGTGGACAGCAGTGAGAGTATTTCAGCTGAACTTGCAGACACAGTAAACACCAGGAATTGTATCTGGTATCTCTGGTTCACTTTCCTAGTGGGATAGACTGGCTAGGCACAAGACCTTAAGGTCGTTCTGATTTCTCCCTGTTGTTCCTGGTTGTTCCTGTAAAGTCAGAGATGGGGGAGGAACCTAGAGGAAATCCCCTTTTTTTGCAGATCAAGCCTTTGCTTAGCAAAACAGCCCATGTGCTGATGCTGCCAGAGCTGAGCACTATAGTGACTGCCTTGTTTTTGGAGTAGGAAGCAAAGGGAAGCACTGGTTTCTTCTCCCCGTATCCTGAGCAGGTGTGAACCTGTTCAGTCAAACCACAGCTAAGCCAAGTAGACATCTCAAACAGGTAGGATGGGTCTGGGAAATTTATGAAAAGAAATGAGTTAAAGAAAAGCAGGCTGTAAACAGCTCAGCTGCAGCACAGAGAGTAGCTGGAGCAGGACCTTGGTAGAGAAAAGCCCTCTGAGGATCTCCAGAGGCTGCTGTGATTTACCTGGCAGCCTGGGGCTGGCAAGGCTGAGTCTCCATGGAGAAGGGAGAAGAGAAATGGCAAGAATGGAATGAGAACCCAGAAGTAGGATCATGGTGCTAAAGGCACTTGGATGAAGTCTGACCTGGACAGGGAATCTGATGACAAGGGAAGCACAGCAAGGGCCAGGTGGGTGGGAGGGCTTGAGCCCCAAGTAACTTCCACCCTCTTCCTTTGAAGCCAACTCAGAGCTAAAGGGAATCACCTCTGGCATGCACATGGCACAAGGAGGTGTCTGTGGAACAGGAAGATGTCCATGACACAGGCAGTATCACAACCTGAGCTCCTGGGCAGTGGTTCATCACCTTTTCTGGCCATCACCCTTCTCCAGCAGGCTTGCTCCCTGATGCTCCTCTCAGCATCATGAGCATCAAACCAGGGTGGGGGGTCTGGAGGTGCTGGTGCATGGCTGCCCAGAGCCCCTTGAGCAAACTGAAGTGTCTGCGATATGGGAATCACGACACCAGGGCTTTGCAGTCTGCTGTCTTGCAATGGACTCTGATCGAGGGGGTTTGCAGAGGAGGCAGCACCTTGCACGAGGATTAGCATGTTGCTGTGTCTAACAGACACAGCAAATTTCCCTGTAAAGTAGAGAAACTCATTCTTGTACCAATGCCAGTGCATATTAAGTTTGTAAAAGATAGTAGCCAAATCCTGTTTATCTCACTTTTGTCAACACTGGTGGGTTTTCCCCTCCTTTTTTATGTCTGAGGTTCAATAGGGCCCCTACTCCATCTCCTGCTGGCTGCTGGCCCCTGGTGCCTTACCAGCCACGGCACTGGGAGGATGGGATTCTATTCCCTCTCTCAGCATTTATTTCCACCATGGCACCAGACAAATACACCACACAGGACTCCTCAGTGCTGGTGCACTACATCCTCCTCCTGTAGGGATGCTGCATTGACTGATGCTTCTTGGATGTGTTGGCAAAGGTGGCAGTAAGATGGAATACCATCGTTGGGATTTTCCTTGTCCCTGCTCACTAATTACATTGTCTCTGAAGTCTTTAGAAATTGTGCTTCTTTTGGCTGGGTTAGCATTAATTATCTTCACAGTAGCTGTTATGGGGATAGGTTTTGAATTTATGTTGAAAATATGGAGACCAAAATACAGTGTTGATAATATGGAGATATTTTTCTTATTGCTAAGTGGTGCTTGTACAGACCCACGGTCTTTTTTGCTTCTCACCCTACCCCACCAGGGCGGGAGCTAGGGGTGCATAAGGTATTGGAGGGGATTCACAGCCAGGACAGCTGACCCCACCGGACCCAAGAGATATTCTGGACTATAAGACATCATGCTTAGTATATAAAGCGGGGGGAAGAAGGAGCAAGGATTTGGCATTTGTCGAGGTACCTCGTCCACAGGGGAGGGTCGGGCTCCCCCCGCCAAAGGAGCGGGACCCCCGCGACCCGCGGGCCCAGGGCGGGGCGGGCGCCGCGTGCAACTCAAATTGCCTTGCGACCCCTCAGCCAATGGCCGGAGCACCTTCCCGCTGCCAGCCAATAGGAGCGCGGCACTCTCCGCCGCCAGCCAATAGGCGCGGCGGGCGGGGGAGCATGGAGTAACGCTCGGAGCGGTGGCGATGGCCCCGGAACGCCGTGACCGCTCGCTCCCCGCCGGTACCGAGGGTCTTCCCCGGGTTTTCCTGCAGAGCCTGCGGACTCTTTTCGATATCCTGGATGACCGGCGGCGGGGCTACGTGCACCTACGGGAGATCGAGTCGCGCTGGCGGGGAGCGGAAGCCCAGGAGATGCCCGCCGGGGTGATGGAGGGGTTGCGGCAGGCGGCGCCGGCCAGCGGGTACCTCACCTTCGAGAGGTTCGTACTGGGGCTGCGGGCGGCCCTGCCTGAGACTGAGCCGCCGGTGGAGGGTGGCAGCGGCGGACGGCGGAGCGTGGAGAAGCCGCCAAGCCCTCGCTGTTCCGAGGAGCGGCGGGGGAAGAGCGCCGGACAGCGGGAACCGGGGCACGGCCAGCCCCGAGGCCGCAGTGAGTGGCGGGACTGGGCTGGGGGCTTCGGACTCGCGGGGGTGATGGCAGCGCCAGGGCTAGAGACTGGCGCTCGGAGGTCGGGATGGGATCCCGCGACTCGCCCCGCTCCCCTGTGCCCTCCTCTGGGCTCAGAGCCAGCGGTTCCCGCAGGGCCGGTGTAAAACTCCCCCAAAGTTACTGTTAGTATTGACTGGTTTGGCTTCGCTGAACTCCGATTCCGGTGTGAATATCCCAGCGCCGCCGCTCGCGCAGGGCTGTGCTTCCCTCGAGATGCGCTGGGCTATTTATAGCGCTGACAGGAGGAATTAAGGGCTTTGCCGTAATGTGTCCGTGGTTGTCCCCTGGCGTAGAGTCTGTCCTGACCTTCTCTGGGGGTGGATGGCACAGCTGGGCGTCTCGGAGAATGGTTGGGTCCTGGAGACCCCCAAAGCTGAGCAGCTTCGCTGGGGTGAAGCTGTGGTCACGGAGCATCCGTCTGCTCGGTGGGCTCTGCGCTAGGCTGGCTCTCAGGAATGATTCCTTCACAATGTCATGCATGGTTTAGACAAAAAATGCAAAACGTGATCCAGCTTTTTGGTTTGGATCATTTTCCAGCACTATTCCCAATAACAAATGATTAATCAATGAATAAATGGGAGAGGAGGACCAGGGCAACGTGCTCTGCTGTCCTAGGCTCTGTCCACAGAGCTCGCCTGTACATCCCTGTGGACTCTGCCCTTTCCACGGGTTCTGGGCTCCCTATGCTGGCTCTGCCAGAGCCATCCAGGGTGGTACACTGACCCTAGCATGAGGGAGACTGTTTCACTGGCATCTTGATTTGTTGCTAGTCAGTAGAAGATATTACAAGGAAACCAGGCTTCTGGGCTTATCTGGGTAGGTAATAATTCTTTATCTAGGTTTGTGAAGTGCTTTGAGATCAGAGGAGACCAAAGTCTATGTGCAGAGCTGGTACATGTTATTGCACCACCTGAGTGCAACGACTTCCTTCACCTTGGGAAGGTCAGGCTGGTTTGCCTTCCCTTCCCAACCCAGTCCCTTCTGCTGGGTGGAGAAGAAGCTTTTAGCTGTGACTGAGGTTCTCTGCTTTCCATTTTTGCCTCCAGACTAACCCCTGGAGCTACATCTAAGGGAATATTATTAAGCAGACCAACTTGTCTATCATCAGGAGTGTAAATCTGGAAAAACCTGAAAAAATCCTGCTTGGTGAATAGACAGCAGGTTGAAAGCTCTGCCCTGGGAAGGAGCAAGCAGATGACTGCAGCAGCTTTCTACTTGCTGAGGATCTTTCCATTACAGGGTGATGTTCCATAACTGTCCAGAGCCTGCGGGCAGGGTTAGTGCCTCAGCCCTTGCTGCCAGCATCCCACACTGCAGGGCTGTATTTTGGCAAGAGGCCTGAGTTTCAGGTTCATTCAGCAGCTTAGAAAATGGTACAACTCAGTTACTCCATCTCTTTTAGCTCTAGATCCTTCCCAACTGCCCAGTGCACCCCTCCACAGGTGGTTTCCCAGGGTGCAGTTGAACAGGTGGATGTTCTCAGCTGGCTGCAAGGGAGTTGGGCAGTGCTGTGGCAGGATATGGCTCCATCCCTGCTGTGGAGATGTGTGGTGGGTGCTGGGAGCTGCCTGTGGCTCCAGGAAGACCTGTCTCCACTAAGATTATATCATTTGGGTGTGATGCTACTCTGAGCCTCCTGCTGCACGTGGTGGCTTCTGTAAGACTCCAACCAAGTAGAGTGAGATGATGTATCAGTGCTTGTAAGCTGCAGTGAGTGGGAGGAAATGGAGGAAATGCTCCCTGCCTGTGTTTTGGGGGAAGAGGGTGCTCACAGAGTGCCTCCCCAGCTCTGCTTTAGGTCTGAGGAGCATTTACACATGTCAGAGGTGATTTGGATGTGACTCATGGCAAAATGGCAGAGGTTGGGGTCAGGTGGTTCTCCTGGCATGTCCAGGGGTGCAGTGAGCCAGTGGGACAACAATTCTGTTCCCTCTCCCACACTAACCTCTGCTAGCGTGTGGGCAGAAGTGCTTCTGAGGTCCCTGCTTAAGTCAGCTTCCAGCTTCTCCTCAGCCCAGCCGTGCTGGTGCAGTCTGCGAGCTGCTGCTTAGCACCCCATGGTCCCTGGGGAGCCAAGAGCACCCACTGGATGCAAGGATACTGAGGTGGATATTGGAGAAGTCACAGGGCAGGGAAGTCACCATAATGATGTCCCTATGTTATGGTGCTGGGTGTCTTTGTCACAGCAGTGTCTGAACACATCGCTCTTGGGGGTCTTTACCCCAGTAGTTCCCCTGTGAGCTGGGACCTGGAGAGGTCAAGGCACAGAGCTGAAAGAGCCCAGGCCCTGGGCACTGGCTCCTCCCCAGCACAGTGCTTTCCCTTGCTCCAGGGGTGGCTTGGCTCTAGCAGCTGGAGAGCTATTGTTGGCCCTAGCTGGAGGGAGGAGATGGTTTGTAGGGGCTTCTCTGAGCCATTGCCAAGGATACTTGTGGAGAAGTGTAAAACAACCATGAAGTGTCTGCTTGCCCTGGGCAGAGTGGGTCCCAGAGGGAGGAAGGAGCCTGTTCATTATGACATGGCAGGATGTCTTCCACCTCTGGTGATCTGATCCTGTTCTTTCCCTAAGAACAACTATCACAGCTCATTAGCAGGAGTCCTGTTTTAACCACTAGCTTGTCAGCTCGGATGTGCAGAGCTCAGTTGGTTGACCAGGAGCTCCTGCTTATCATGAGTGCAGCTCAGCTCAACACAGCACTTCTAGGTAACTGCAGCAAAAAGTGTTTTAACATGTGTTTGTCCTGCAGCTCCTACCAGAAGTGCTCCTGGCTTTGCCTTGGGATTCTGACTGTTGACAGTATCCTAGGCTTTGGGGCTGTTCCTCAGCTTTTTGAGCAGGACATACTACAGGTCTGCTAGGACAATGTGTGTGGTCACACTAGTCTTGCTGGGTTCCTCCCTCCTTTGAAACCAAAGGGAGCTGGCAAAGCAGATGGATGGGTGATATCAAAGACTTGTGTTCACTGAAGTGCCAGAGTACTTGCTGGGAGATGGAGTGAAATACTGTGATGGACCAGAAGAAGGACTTTGCCCATGACATGGTGACTTCTTTCCCCAATGACACAAAGTGACAAACTGAGGTGTCACATTGCCTGCACTCCCGAGCCCATCTCCTGTCCCTGAACCAGTGTGACTGTGGCAGCAGAGGCAGCCCTGGTGCAGGGCTCCCACACCTTGTACCTTCAAGATGAAGTGTGGCTCCTGTGGCCATGGCTGCCCTCTCCTGCCTGATATCCTTCCTCTCTCATGTCCATGTGCTCAGCTGAGGAAGCTTGTGGAGCAGAGGGAAGAAATGTGCCAGCCCATATGGTGCTGCACACCCTGTCCTGGCATTCACAGCCCTTCATGTGCCTGCGGGTGCCTGGCAGACATGTGGGGAGCTGTCTTGGGAAGAGGGCGTTTCCCCATCTACCGGCTGCTCCCTGCTGCTCTTCTTGAAAAGCCGCATTTCGAAAGGAACTCTTGAGGAAACCTGTGTGCAGGGAGCAGGCAAGCTGTGGGACTGAGGGGATGGCATGAGAGAGGGTGTGCTGGGTACTTGGCTGGGGACTAGGGCAGGAAGGGAGGAGCACCAGGCTGCTCCAGACTTGCCTGGGGATGTGCTGCCTGCACCCCTGGCTGCCCTGATGCTGTGGTTTGGGATGGTGGGGGTCAGGGTTCTGCTCTACCAGCTCACCTAGCAGTGGATGTGAGCTAGCTTGGCTGTGACTGCAGGGCTGGGTTTCTGGTGAGGGTGGGCAGTGTGGGGCTTGTATGGCCTTCACTGCAGGTGCCCAGGGAATTCCTGCCCTGGCTGACGGGCAGGACGTGCCTGATCCAGCCTGGAACCTGCCAGTATGAACTTAATCTTCAAAAACAGGTTATGCATGGATTTGCATCAGCACCATGTGTTTTTAGTAGATTGGTCTTTTGCAGGATAGGATGTTGGGGATTTAATAAAATTTTGGAAAATCTACATCTGATTTACTTTATGGTTACATCATAGACATAGTGTCTGGGCTGAATATCCACATGGCCAAGTCCATCACCAAGCAAGGACTGCCTTCAGGAGAAGTTGGTTTCCTGGCAGAGCTGATGCCACCTGAGTGGAAGCAAGGTGTCCCATGAGGACATGTGAGAGCAGGCAATATCACTAATGGTTTAGTTGCCCCAGCTGGGACTGGACCAGTTTTGCCTGGAAACTGCTTGCTTTCTATAGAAGATGACTGAGATCTGTTGCTGCCTGGCGCAACTGAGTCAGTCATTCCTGACATCTGTTCTGCCTGGACAAAAACAGGAGCAGGCACTCAGGCTGGTGGTTTGCTCAGTCTCTCCCTGTTTGCAAGAGCACCCTGCAGATCATCTCACAGAAGTGGCTCTGGGGAGGATTTTGTTGAAAGTAGCTTGTGGCCTCATGCCTTCCTCTGTTCCAGGTGGTGATGCTAAGTCTGCTGGGCAACCCCAGGGAGACAGTGACCACCCAGGGGCTAGGGACACTCGGAGGCATCAGAGAGGCCGTGCAGAACACCGGAGACACACCATCACCAATGGCGTGGACTTCAGCATGGTAAGGGAGTGTTGTGGGCTCCCATGAAGAGGAAGGTGGGTTGCAGGGGTCCCTCATTGCTGATGCCATCTCTGGGCTTTGGCTTCCTCTCTGCCCACCCTGCACAAGTGAGTTGTGGGATGTCAGGCAAATCCTTATTATTTGGATATGAAGGTCTGTTGATGTATGTGAATGTGTATTATTTCCAAGGTGCTTTCTTGAATCGTGCCAAACAGGGAGGAGGTGGATCCTTCCCCCAGAATGGGGTCAGCCCACGAAGCCCATGTGCTGGCTGCTTTCCCCATGGGCAAGGTCTTGGGAAGAGGAAGATAAAGGTGGAGGTGTGGGAACAGATGGCTCTCTGGGCCTTAAGAGCACCCCAGCAAGGGTCAGTTATGCTTTGTGCTGGCAAGCAGTGGGGCCAAGCTATGCCCCCTCGCAGATGTTCCATGTAGATCAGGGTTCAAACATGCAGGTCCTCTTGGCTTCTGACAGACTTTTTGCAGCAAAGCAGAGAAATCCACACTGAATTTATCAAGGTAGCCCGGGATGGAGGAGTCTGCTCCCCTCTCTCCACCACTGAGTGGAGACATTTGGATCAAATTGCCTGGGTGAAGGGATCTCATTTGCTCCCACGTGGAATGGAGTTGCTGCCTGGGCATGTTGTCCACAGGCTCAAGCTATATTGTCCTGGGCAGAGAGCCAGGACCAAGCTTGCAGCATGAGTACTTGGTGGCACTGTCACCACTGTACTTTCACTCCTTGCACCCTGGTGTCACCCTGCAGGCCTCACCAGCGGTGCCCAGCCTGTCGCTGGCCTTGGGGGACACAACGTGCCCCAATGCCAGCCTGGGAAGGGGATGTTTGTGCAGGTATTTTGCTGGGCTTGCAGCCATGAGAGGGACCTCTGCTGGGAGGTGCTGATAAGAAGTGATAAATGTTGCTCTGTGTGTCTGGGTTTGAGGGCTCTGCTTCTTGGGTTTTTGGGGGCTGGGGAGAGAGGAAGGTCTCTGCTTCCCTTCCCTGTGTGTGCAACTCTCAGCTGGAGTACATCTCAAGGTCCCAAGCTCAAGGTGCTCTGTGAGGGGAGTGGTGGCCACCATGTCTGTCCCCAGTTCTGCCATAAGCACTCTTGCTCAGGGCTTGTGTTGCCCTGGTCTCTATTCCCCCAAGTTGTCATGTGGGCAGTGGGAGGGATGTTCCCTCCTTCCCTCTCTCCCTATATGTCACCAAGTGCTGCACTGCCTTTCTGTGCTTTTGATCCCAGAGAAAGGGTGTCTCAGCCTTCCCTGACACCCTGAGCACAGCCTTTAGGAACTGGTGCCATTTCCAAGCCTACAGAGACAGCTGGAACAGGTTTGGGTCCAGCAAGAACTGAATCTTTGTACTGTCACCTCCCTTACCCCTCTCTGCCCCATTGTTGGGCTCCCAAGGGACAAGGAACTCTGTCATTAGACTACTTTGCCTAAAGCCCTTGAGGAATGGGAGTACTGGTGTCCATCCTGCATCCCAAAGTGCACCAGGCCTGGTTCCTCCTGAGCAGGGAGCAGAGCTGTGGAGGCTGTGCTGCAGCCCCAGGACCCTTTGCACCCTCTCATCTAGTGCTCACTTGCTCAGCTGCTGTTTTTCCAGCCAGTCCCTCATCTGTCAGCCTTATTTTCCCATGGTCACAAGGGTGGCTGGGATGAGACCTTCCCTGAGAGGTGGAGCACTGTCATTTGTAAGCAGCCCAGGGCACAGCTCTTTCCCCTCCCCTTTACCAGCCACCAAGCACCAGCCAAGTCCAGTGCTTTGTCTTTCTCCTGTACCAAGTGTCTTGTCCTGGCGAGATGCTGCCTGTCCCACACTGGGCAGGGCTGGCAGTGTCGCTCTGCTCTGTGGGATGCTCCCTCTTCCTCTGGTCTCTGTGCTGGCCAGCAAACTCTGTGGGAGGAGGGCAGGACAGGCAGCAGTGGGCTGCACCCCAAGCTGGATGGGGGTCCTTGCCACATACAGCACCTTCTTCATGCCCCTCAGCAACAGCACCAAGGCTGTGCACTTCTTCCTCTGGGTATGTCCCTTTGGGCCATTGGAGAAGGGTGCGGAGGGAGTTGTTGTGTTGCAAAATACATTTCCAGGAGCAGCAGGAGCAAGAGCAGCCCCAGTGTAATGGGTGGCAGGTATGGGATGCAGAGAGGCTTTGGGGCTGGCAGTGGGGACGTGGAAATGCTGATGGCCTGAAGAAGGTCTTGGTATGGTGCCACTTGTCCGCAGGGTTCTGTTCAGGGTCACTTCTGAGCTGCACCACTCCTGATGCTCTCCAATGGAGGAGGTTCTGGTGCATCCAGCATTTTCTGGGTGACCAAAGTCTCTGGTGCCTGTGTATCCCAGGCTGTGCTGTGGGTGAAGGCCAGGCTGTGTTGTGGCAAAGAAGGCAGAGGCAGCAAGGCAGGAAGTTCCCCATGCCCTTGGGATCCGGGGGAGTAGCTTTGTATTGAAAGGAAAAGGGCTGTGGAGTCACAGGGTGAGGGTGATGAATGGGTCACTGCATCAGTTGCTCTGTTTCCCAGGGATGTCCCCTCATCCCTCTCCACCTCTCTGATTGCCACTGCTAGTGTGGTGCCAAGGGGCAGCAGAGCAGAAGGTGACAGTGGAATGAGGACCGTGAATCCCCTGTGGATGTGGGTGAAGCCCCCTGCTCTGAAGCAGCCTTGGGTCCTGCTTGGCCTATTCCAAGGGGTTGCTCTGGAGACCAAAGCCCCAGGCACCCTCATAGCAGCTCTCTGGGCACAGCAAGGCCCCCACTGCTCTCCAGGTGATGCTGCTGCTGGAACCTGAGCAACTGGCAGAGATCTTCTGCAGAGAAGTGTGGTGTGCTATGCTCTGCTCAGTTTCATGTGCCTCCAGGGATGAGGCAAACTGGGAAACAGGGCTGCAGTTTTCCCCTGACTTCCAGCCTGCGCACTGAGCTAGACTCTTCAGTGCTAACCAAAATCCAAGTGTGTCTGTTCTGGGGCTGACACTCACACCCCAAAGGGAGCTGGGGGCAGCTGTAGGCACTGTTCCAGGGCTGCTCCCTGGTGAAGAAATCCATACCTGCAATGGTGAGCAGGAGGGTAGAGGTGACCCAAGTGCCCTTTTCTTCCAAAAATCTTCCTCCAAAGCAGCATCAGGCAGCAGTCATTATCCTGCTTCTCTTCAGCTTTTCTTGGGGAAAGGGGCTGAGACCCTTACCTTTATCCACATCCCTCACACCTCATGATGAAACCAACTCCTGGGACTTGACAAAGCTTTGGTGGGGAGTGGGTGACATCTGTGTGCTCTGTCCTGCAGCTGAAGTACATGAAGGAGCTGGAACAGGAGAAGGATTTCCTGTTGCAGGGCCTGGAGCTTATAGACCAGGCTCGAGAGTGGTACCACCAGCACATCCAGCTCATGCAGGAGCACCAGCGGCTCCTGGGGAAGAGGAGAACCAGTGCTGTGAGTCTGGGGCTTCTTCTGGCTACGTGTGGGTTTGGAGAACAGGGCTGGGAGGTGGCTGGACCTGGAGCTGACCGTGTGGTAACCTCCAGCCTCTTCTTCCTCCCCATGCTGCAGGATTTCCCTGAAGGTGGCCAGAGCCACCTGGGGCGCCTGGTCCCCAAGCTGCAGGAGTTGAACCGCTGCCTGGGTGACCTTCTTTCCACTGCCAGCAAGGTGAGAACAGCACATCAGCAGCTTGAGGTTGTTTGTGTGATCTTAGGATTCATCCTGTCCTTCCCATGTTGGTGGCTGGGCTGACATTGGAGCTGCCAGAGTTTCCCCCAGCTCTGGGAAGGTGATGGAGGACAGCCCAAGAGTACAGCACAGCTGGTCCTGAAGTGGGCTGGAGGATGTTTTGGGAGGCCTAAAGGAGATCCCTAAAAAGGTACAGCCATTGTCAAGGTGCTGAGTTAGCCAATTTAGAGCAGACTGTCCTGCTGGGCAGAAGCTGGGGGTGCAGCCCACTGCTACCTGTCCTGCCAGGCACGCTGACAGGAATGCTTCTCCATTCTGCCCCATTCACAGGGCTGGAGACCCTGTGATGGCCTGTGCTGGGATTTTAATCCTCTGCTGGGCTTCTCTCAGTTCTTTGTGTGCCATAGAAACATCTCACCTTGAAGAAAACCTGGGAAGGGCCACAGGGTAGAAGGCTCAGTGTCTTATGCCTTCATCTTCTCTACAGACAGCAAACCCCTCCTCAGCACTGAGCAGACTGGTCCCTGTGACACCCCTAGCCTCCACAGGCTCCCAGCAAGCCATCAACATGCTGAAGGAGCAGAATCGTCTCCTCACCAAGGTGAGTGGGGGTAGGGGTGGAGGAGATGCCCTTGAGAGTGCTGGGAAAGGAAGGGGATGGGATGGGACTGGGGAAGGCATGACAAGCAGTGTTCAGGAACAGGGAAGTGTTCCTTCAGCTTGGCCAGACTTGGTCATCCCAGAGAAGGGGGTGTGGGCTGCATGTGGAGGCCCTCTGGCACACAGCTGTGCCCAGCTGTCTCAAACTGTTTGCTGGGTGAGTCAGTGGCAGGGATGGGGCATTCCTGCCAGAGGGAAAAGACTATGACAAATGGAGGTCACAAGAGAGTGCAGCGGCTGCAGCTGGGGGCTGTCAGGGAAGAGATAGTCTGCCATCTCAGGCCAGGCCAGGCTCAGTGCTGTTTTCTGTCCCAGCATGTGGCCACAAAAATGCTCTGGGGGCTGGAGTCCCTCTGCTCTGGAGCCAGGCTGGGACAGCTGGGGGTGTTCACCAGGAGAAGAAAAGAGCAGGGAGACCTCAGATTCCCTTCCAGGGCCTAAAGTGCCTCTATGAGAGCTGGAGAGGTACTTTGAATAAGGCCCTGGAGGGACAGGGCAAGGGGGAATGGCTTCCTACTGCCAGAGGGCAGGGTTAGATGGGATAGTGGGAAGAAATTGTTCCCTGTGAGAGTGGTGAGGCCCTGGCACAGGGTGCCCAGAGAAGCTGCCCCATCCCTGGAAGTGTTCAAGAACAGGTTGGACAGGTCTTGGAGCGACTGGCTCTAGTGGAAGGTGTTTCTGCCCCTGGTTAGGGGCTGGGATGAGATGGGCTTTAATGTCCTCCTACCTAAAGCCTGTGATTCTGTGGTTCTATGAAATTTTACCAGCCACACAACCAGTTGCCAGCAGTTTCCTCCCCTAACAAGCATTTTCCTCCCCTGTCTTGTGCAGGAGGTGACTGACAAGAGCGAGCGCATCACCCAGTTGGAGCAGGAGAAATCTGCCCTGATCAAGCAGCTCTTTGAGGCTCGTGCCCACAACAACCATGAGATGAGCCAGCTGGATTCCACCTTCATCTAGCATATGCCTTCCCTGCCCCATCCCCAAACTTACCTGGGGGTTTCAAGGGACTCTTGCCCCAAACTCATCACACCTGCTGCTCCAGGTGATGTGTCTCAAGGTCTGGGGCTGCTGGTGGCATCTCTGTGTGAGGAAGCCAGGACCCCTCTTGGGGAGCATCCCTGCCCTGCTGATGGCTTATCAGCCAGGCTGCTCTCAAGCTGCTCCTTTCCTGTCTCTAAGTGGGCTGCAGGGATGCTGTCCTCAGCCCTGTGACCCCCAGCAGGCAGGAGACAAGGCTGCTGTCTGTGCTGCCTGTGTGGGGTGAGCTATTGTGCCCCTGCTGACTTAAGCTGGATTTTGGGTGCTCTTGGGAAAAAGTGATGTATCTTCAACACTCTAGCCAGCTTCTCTAGACAAGCCTGGCTCTTAGAACGTGCTGGCTCCTGCTTGTCTTGCTGTTGGAAGACAAGATTGGAAATCCAAGGAGGCATGCCTGGCCCCTCTTTGCTGCCCATGTTCTGCCTGCCAGAGGCACTGTCCTGGCCCTGTAGTGCCCAAACTGGTGGTCCTCATGGCAACCACTCTGTCGTGTTTGTGGTAGTGATACCATAGTTGCTGTTTACATGTCTGTAGGCTCCTATAGGGAATGAGCCATAGACCCAACCAGAGATACATCTCTGAGCTGCTATTTTGGGCTGTTGACAAGTTGAGACAGACACCTCACTCTTTACTTGGCTTGACCTGGCAAATACTTCCTGATGTCTGCCAGGATTAGATTATTTTCATCATGATTGTGAAAGGAGAAGTGATGTTCCATAGCCTGAGGATGCTCACGTCAGCCTGACCTCACAGAGGGTCTTTAGAACTTGGTTTTGTATTTAACTGAGTGTGATACAGAGGAGAAGCTGACAGGCTCTTCTCTGTGCACATCTCCACATGGAGAAATGGCAGCTCTGCCTCACGTGTTTGTGGAGGCTGCTGTCAGGATGACATTCTGACTGTGAGCTGCACTCCTCTGCAGGTGTCTTGAGGGGTGGTGGTGGTTCAAGACGGGTCCTATTAGATGGCACATCTCAGGACTCCTTCTGCTTCCCACCCAGCTCAGTGATGGTGCTTGAGCTGAATGACATTTGACTGTGGCTTGGTACTTGGTATCCATGGTACTTTCACTGGAGATCCCATTTAGCACAGCCCGGCCCTCTGTATCCCCAAGGCTAGGACCTTTCTCTCTGATGTTGTTTCATGGTCTGACTCTCCAGGCATGATGCTGTGGCACTGAGCTGAGCTGGGCAGTGCTGGTTTTGCCCTGAGCTGACACATGCAGGCCAATTCTGTTCTCACTTCTGTTCTCATCTGTCAGGACTTTCTGTCCCATGCAGCTGTTTTCTTTGAGACTGATCCTGAGCTAAAGCTCTCTGCAAGTCATGAATCCCTGCTCTGCCCTGTGCCTGCAGCTGGAGTGGGGATCAGCAGAATACCAGGGAGATGGTGGAGGAGGAGCAGCAAGGCCATGGCTAGTCATGTCCCCTGTCTGCAGAAGTTGGTTGTTAGTTGTCCCCTAGGCATCAGTGCCTGCCATCCTTTTTGTGATGCCCCCTCTAGTGTCCAGTGCCTGTTTGCCTAAGGTTAATTAGAGCTGACCCTTTTTATGAGGGTGACCTGTCTGCAGGGATAATAAAGTGGGATGACTTATTTAATTTATCCTTCTGTCTCTCCCTAAATGACCCCATCTACTGCTGCCAGCCCTGAAGTCCCTGACTGTCCTGTCTCTCAGAATGCAGGGGGAGCTGAAGCTGTAATCTGGTGAGCAAACAAAGAGCCCGGGGGTCTCTGCATCTGGACATGTGTCCATGTCCTTTCCCATCACCTCTGGGCTTCTCAGGGACTGGGGATGCCCTGTCCCCTGCTGTGGGGCAGGGTCTTAAAGCCACCTGCTCCCCTTCCAAGTGCTGTAGCCTCATCTGTCTACTCCTCCAGAAGCTGTGCTTGGGGCTCACACTGCTCAGGCAGTGCTGGTGCGATTCACAACCTCTTATTTGTTTTTAAGTACCCTTTTTCAGAGCTGCCCCACAGTGGTGGCAACAGTGGCTGGTCCTCTGCAGTAACTCCTTCCCACAGCATCAGCCACAGGGGACCTCAGTGGCATGGCATGTGTGGCACGTGTCCCTCTGCCCTGTGCTGAGATGGCAACTCACATAGGGTGAACCTGAGGCTCTGCACTGATTGGGGTACCCTCCTTTCCCAGGCTGTGGGGTGAACCCTGCACCCTACAGAGGCTGAGTCTCCCCTGCAGGGAGAAGAGCCAAGAGGGAGACCCCAGTCCACTTACTGGCAGCTGGCAAAGGAATGTTTGCCATGGCCTCTTCCAGGTGCTGCTTAGGGCAGCCACTAGTTCCAGCTGGGGCAGGAAGAGGGTTGGTAATTGCCCTTGGTTCCCATTTCATGCCTTTGCGTGGGTGTGGAGCCTATGAGGGCTTGCAAAGAAAAAGACAGTTGCGGTTCCCTTTCCAGACTGTTTCAGGGCAGCTCTCTCTGCCGCAGCCCAGGGGGGTTGTCCCAGTCCTGGCCAGCAGCACTGGCCCCCCACCCCAATTTCTGTGAGACTGTGGCAGGTTGTGGGGTAGCCCTGGCAGTGCCACAGCCCACTGGTACCAGGTTTCCCCTGGGAACTGCAGAGTTCACCTCAAGCTGTCACTCTGGCCTGGCCACACTCTTTTTAGGTGCCTGATGGGCTTGACCCTCCTCTGTGGGTCTGGGCTGTGTCCACTTTGGCACCCTTAACTGTGGAGGCTGGCTCAGGAGCCATGAGACCTGCATTTGGGGCCAGGTCTGTAAGTGATGTGTATGCTGGGACATGTGGGTGAGCATGTTCCATTCTCTTCAGGCTTTTTCCTGCTGGAACTGGGTTTTAATAGATCTGTGACACCTCCAGGCCTCTGATAACCGTTGAATCCCACTGAGTGAAGCTGTGGTTACACTGGGAACAGCTGGAGCCGGGCTTTGCTGTCCCCAGCCAGGACAGCTCCTGCCAACCCACCTCACCTCCCCACAGCCCTCCATGCTGGAGGTTGTCACACACAGGTGCAACACCATGGGTTCAACATGCCTGTCGCTGGGCATTTATGGTGGCTGCCAGAGTGACATTGCGTGGGGGGTCCCCACCACCAGAACCTGGAACTACTGTCGGAGCAGAGTGAGCCCTCTCCTGAGCTCAGTCTGGAGGTGTACCTGGCCCCTGGGCTGCCCAGGGATGCAGCATGTCATCCTCTGTGTCCTCAGCTGTGCAGTTTGGGAAGGATCCAGTCACCCAGGTTTATCTATTCCTACTTTCTCTCCTTTCCTGCCCAGCTACATGCACTTTACATGTCCTCTGAGCCTGGGCTCCATGCCCCGCTGCCCCTTCAGAGAAGGCCTGCTGTCCCAGCAAAGCGATTATCCTACATGTCAGCAGGAACAGATGCGTCTTGGACCCCTGACCTGAACATTCTATCTTTTTTGCTTTTCTTCCCTGCCATATGGTCAGCACTGCTGGGCCACCAATCTCTGCTGCCCTGGCCCTGCAGCCCTCCCGCTCTGCACCTCGTGGCCTTGCTGTTGGCAGTGCAACTCACTGGGAAGCAAACTGAGGATGTGATGACCGGAAGAAGACCCTGGGTCGTAGGGCTGGTTCTCATTGGGATGGGGGAACTGGGCCATGGAGGACTGACTGGACTAAGGAGGTGCCTGTTGCATCTCAGGCCTGCAAGCGGGTGCTGATCATCCCTGTGATCCCTCAGTTAGAATGTTCTATCCTGGGCTCTTGCTTGTATCCCAGGTTCCAGAATGCCAACTCTATTCTCCTCTTGGTATAAACTCTTGGTGTAAACTGTCTTCTGCTTTAGGAGCGTCACCTGGTGCTACCCAGTGCTTCCCGTTCCTCCTCCCTGCCTGTGGCTGACATTTGCAGCACTGTGAGCTAAGGCTCACTCCCAGGTGGAATGGAGAGGGTCTGCCTTCCCCACTGCAGGGTATGGTGGAGGCTGAGCCTCTGTTCACCAGCATGGTTAATTTCTGGGGGGTTCATTTCCCATCCTGAGGGGATCAAGTACAGCATCCAGGCTCTGCTTCAGTGTCCCATCAGATCTCTGCCAGAGCCAATGACTCACTGTGGCTGTGATCCCACCCTGCTGTGGGTGTTCACCTCTGCCTGCACAACCACCTCGCTCTGTTCCAAGGTACAGCTGATTGAAGGCAGATGCTCCCTCCAGGAGACCCATGTGATGGAGAAGAGTGAGGCTCCCAGAATCCCTTCTTTGCTCTGCAGCTGCGTACCACAGGGACCGTGACTTAGACTCCCCCACATTAACAAGGAGACAGCAGCACATGGCAGATACCCAGCCCTGGAAAAGCAGCTGTCAGGGAGCAGAGCAGGGGCTGAGGTCTTGGCTAACACCCTGGAAGACCACATGTGTGGGTTCCCTTAGACCCAAAGCATCCCTTTGTGGGACATCCTTGTGGCAGTGGGTGCAGACAGTGGGTAGAGGTGACCCCATCCTCCTGCTGTGCCATTGGGACACCTCTGGTTGCTCCTCCCGGATCATGTTCTGGATGGGAATGGGCAATTGGAGGGACAGAGCCTGCACTAGGTCTAGGCTGCAATCACATCCTAGGGAGCCATCAAAACCCACTCATGTAAAAAGACCCTTTGACTGCCCTTCCTCAGCTGTAGACGAGGGCTGGGCACATGAACCATTGAATCAGAGAATCAGAATCCCAGCTGGTTTTGAGTTGGAAGGGATGTTTAAAGACCTTTTTGTTCCACACCTTCCAATGGGCAGGGACACCTTCCACTATCCCAGGTAGCTCCAAGACCTGTCCAGCCTGGCCTTGAACAATACCAGCATGGGGCAGCCATAACTGCTCTGGGCAACTTGCGCCAGGGCCTCACCACCCTCAGAGGGAAGAATTTCTCCCTATTACAGTAACCCTTGAGGCCATTCACCCTTGTGCTATGACTCCAGGCCTTTGTCCAAAGCCCCTGTCCTGCTCTCTTGGGGTCTCCTTAGGCACTGGAAGAGGGTCTAAGGTTTCCCTGGAGCCTTCTCCAGACTGAGAAAGCCTAACTTATGCAACCTTTCCTCAGGAGAAGTGCTTCATCCCTCCTAATCATCTTGATGGCTCTCCTCCATGGACCAGCACATCCCCAAGGCACAAACAGCCCAGCACTTCACTCCCCTGTCTTGCTGCTGTCTGGCCCCCTCGACACGGGGCAGGGGAGACATGACTCCCACTTTGCCCTGTGGCTGGATCCAGGGGACAGCAAGTCCTTTTGCCTTGGAGCATCACCTGGGCACCCTCCTTTTACCCCCAAATTTTCCCTGCTTTGGGTCTAGGAGAGCCCACAAATCGGTCATGGGCAGCCAGGGACAACCCATCCTCAGGCAGGTCCAGGCAGGCAGGTTTGGTTTATTTTGGCTACTGAAAAAAAATCCAGCCCATGAAGGATATCTCTGAGCGTCTACAAGCCCAAAAAGACAGTAGACATGTCCTCTGGCCCTTTTCCTTGGGGGTAAAAAAAAATTCCTATTTTTGTTATCTAAATTATGACATCTTCCTGTCAAGAACCTGAGGGCAGGCAGGGCCACCTGCACTGCTAGCAGGCAAAGGCATCCTGCAGCTGCCGTGGGCAAAGGTCACAACCACATCCATGTTTTTATGCCCACAGATGGGTCCCACAGGGCAGAGTGACAGAGCGATGACAGCCCAGTGCAAGCAGGATGTCCTAGCTCCAGGTCCTCCAGGTATGGCCTCTTTGCTGACGATCAATGCTCCCATGTGGTGCTGCTCAAACTGGGAAAGAAAATCTTTTGTCCTATTTGTTAAATCAAGGAACCCAAAAGACATTGCCTTGGCCCCTAAAGCTTTGTTTAGCCCTAGATGAAAATGCTTTGCACTGAGTTTGGTGCAGGTGTTTTAAACACTTCCATTTTTTCTTTCTGGAAGCATGAGTTCTCCTGGGCAGAAAGTGTGCAGTTCTTTGGGACCCTTCCAAAATCTCCATTAGCTCTTCAAATCTTCCAAGACCTTCATCAGTCCTCAGGCTGAACCACTTTTTGGGCAAGGCCTTGTCCCACAGATGGATCAACCAACTCACTGTGCCAGGCTGGGAGCCACCCCAGACTCTTGAGTCCAGTGTCCCATCCCCTGTGACAGTTGTGCCCTGGCCAGTTTGGATAGGCCTCAGCTGGTTCAACCAGGAAGGTAATAACCAAATAATCTAAAAATTCAACCATTAAATATGTAGTATTGATGGCTTAGAAGGAAATAATTTGGGTTTGTAAGAGACGTGGTCCTGATGCTCCTGCACCATTGCCAACGCCTTCTCACTGTTGGCTGGTGAGTGCCTGCAGCTACTTCTCCATGCCAGGCTGCCAGGGTTTCCCACTGGGTTAGAGGGACCCAGCACCCCAGCAGCATCCCTGGCACCCCTGCATCCATGACAGCTGGAGGCACGTGGCTGATTCTGGGGAGGTTCTTGGTGAGGTCTGTAGGAGCAGCTTCACCCCTGCAGTGTCCCGCACTATGCATAGCCTGGACATCTGCACTTTTCAGCTCCTGTTTTACTTCTCTGTCCCACATCCTAAGGGGCTTTTCCAAACCCAGCCATTTTTCACATTTTCCTTAGATGAGTAGACTGTTGCATTGCTGCCAACTCCCAAAAAGTCATAAATCTCCTTAGACTTCCTAAAATCAAGGAATTAGGAGTAAAAAAAAAACACCCAAAACCAAACCAAACCGAAACAACAGCAACCAAAAAGGCAGGTTTTATAAGCAACACTTTTAGGAGAGGATGTTTATTTCTCTCCAGGGTCCTCAGCCTTCTTCGCTCCCTTTGCTCAGTTTCTCGTGCAGCACCCGCCTCCAGAGGGAGCCCGGAATTATGAAACTAAAGGGGCTACTAAGTATTGCAAAACTTAATTGGGTTGCTGGGGCTGCGAGGCTTGGAGCAGTTCATCCCACAAGATCTAACACCCCCAGGAATGACCCAATTGCTTTGCATCCCGCAGGACAACTGTGCCAGGGAGTTCTGAGGAGGGGCAGAGCTCTCACTGTGACTGCACCATGTCCTGGGAACAATGGGAGCTGGAGCCCTTCTCCAGTTCCTGTGCTATTCTAGGGATTTCCACCATTTTAGTGAGGGCATGAGCTGCTTTTCCTCCTCCTGCCTCTCAGTGGGATTGGCAGCTCTCTCTGCTCACAGGATGCTGGTGTGGTAGCCTCAGGATGGGATGTGGGTCTGCAGAGCAGGATTCCTTCTTCAAGGTCCCCAGCCCCCTGGGCCCCTCCTGCCCTCTTGCTGCTGGCTTCAGGCACCAGGGTGATGCCTTCAGGGCCAGGGAATTTTTGCCCATGCTTCCAGCTGCCAGACCAGCTGCAGGGTTGAGAAATGGCTGGTGTGTGCCAATGTCAGGCTGTGACAGCCACCTTGGCTGACCACTGCCACAGCTCAACAGCTGCTGGGTGCTTCAGCACTGCCTGTGAGCATACTAATGACACCCTCCAATGACAGATGGATGGAGGAACACTGCCACAGACACCACTGCACCAGTATGCATGGTAGTGCTCGGGAGATGCTCAGCAATTCAGGCCCTGGTAGAGAAATCCACTGCCCCAGGCACACATAAGGGCATAAGCACAGTAGCACAGCTGTGGCTGTAGATGTACATGCTGTGCCAGGCTGTCCTGTGGACATGCACACAGTGTCTGTGCACACACTGGGACTGTGGTCATTCCATGTACATGCTCATCCTGTATCTGTGCCCACATCATGCTTATGGGTTGCACTGTCCATGGCCACATGCGTCCATGCTCACACTGTTACCATGGTCACACTGTGGCTTTGCTTGCACTGTGTGCTCCCACCACACCAAACTGTTCCCCTCTCATTCCTAGCTCTCCAGCAAGGCAAAGATGAAAGAGGCCTTCCATGGGCAACTAGCCAACTGTTGGGGTCGATGTCCTCCTCTCCGATGCCTCCAGACACCCTGGATGCATGAGCACTGTTGGTGCTGCACAGTGAACCCCCCAGACAAGGCTGGGGGAGGTACCTCATCCTGCAGCAGCCTGGAAAAACAGGCTGGGGATAAAATTAGCTGGAGTTTTTATTACTGGGATTTTATTTTTTAAAGCAATGGAAAGTACATCACTGGTGGGAAAACCCCGAAGGTCTGGGCCAGTCTGTGGGATAGTAGTATGCCTCTGCTCTGTGGTGGATATCCTTGTTCACCCCAGGAGGGATGTGACGTGGAAGCTGGCTGTAGGAACAATTAGCATGGCAGCAAGGACCATGAGGGGACTGATCCTGCCCCCTGGAATGCAGCAGGGTGGTGCAGTGGCAAATGGGGCAGCAGGGACAGCTGGGCCCTGCCAGGAGGCATCACATGGCCATAGGATTCCTGGGAAACTCTGTTGGCAAGGACCTTTCCTGTCTAAGCAGTACTGGTCCCTCCAGCCAGAGAAGATACAGGGTGTCTGCAAACTCAGGACAGTCCTGGAGAGATTGGAGAGGGATGGAGCCACCAGCTCTTCCAATGTATGAAGTGAAGGTAGAAGCCAGATCCAACCCATCCTAAAGCAGGCAGCTCCCAGTGCTGGGGTTCAGCAGCTCCCTGATGAGGGATGGTGCTTCTGGAGGTTTGCCTGCACTGCAATAGAGGGATTTTGACAAGTACAGAGAGGAGGAATCTACTGAAGGGTGAAAATCAGAAAATCATGGCTGGCTCAGGTCACCCCCCAGCTGAAGACAGCTGGAGACAGGGAGAGGGCTCAAGGAAAGTGTCCCATATGCTTGCTGTCACCTTCCTCATTCATGGACACCACTGGGTGGCAGGAGGGCACAGTGGGAATATCACAGCTGTGTTACTGCTGGCTGCTCCCAGGCTTATCTGCTGAGACTGATGTGTGCCAGCCAGGAATGTGGCTGGCACAGGCTCCAGCTGGATTCTGACTTTTTTTTTTTTTTTTTTTTTTTTTTTTTTTTTTTTTTTTTTTTAAGCAAATGGAACTTGAATCTGCAAAGATCTCACCTGAAAGCTTAAAGCTACTTCTAGGAGCCTAAGCAAGTGCCTGGTCTCCTGGTGAGTGGTCCAGTGACTCCCAGGAGACCTGAGTTATTCCAAACACTGGAAACATTTCTCCTCGTGCAGCAACCCACTGCTGATCCACAGAACCAGGTGTCTATCCTGTCCCTGCCTCTCAGGAGTGATGGTCCTGGCAGATTATTGAGAGGAGCCTGAGCCGCACCTGCAGCCTGGCACAGGGCTCAGGCACTCCATGCCTTGGGCTGGAAGTGGCTGGGATGTGGCAGCTGCCTGGCAGCTCTTCTTGACCCTGGGTTAGGGAAGTCCTGCTTTGACTGTGCACCCCCCCCAAACCACAGAAGAACTGACATTGCTGATCTTGGGGCTCACTTCCAAAGAGAGACGTGTGGGGTGTTGGAAAGGGAAGCTGAATCCTTTAGCAAGACACATAAAGTCTTCCTGCATGACAAGGTGAGGGTAGGAGACACTGGCAGCCAAGCAGGCTCCCCGCACCAGTTTGGTGCTCAAACCAGCCCTCAGAGGCTGAGCAGGCTCGTGCCATGGGAAGGCAGAGGTGTGGGATCTTCTGCAGGCTGCAGGTCAGTATCTGCTCCACCATGGACCTCCATAGGTTTCAGGAGCACAGCTGCCTCTTCATGGTCATCCCCACGGGCTGCAGGTAGTCTCTGTTCTGGCCCCTGGAGCAGCTCCTCCCCTCCCTCTCCACTGAACTAGGATCTGCCGGGCTGTGCAGTGGTTTTTACTCTTTCTTAAAAACATTATCCCAGAGGACCCCTCATTCACCTCTGGCAGGCTCAGCTTTGGGTGGTAGTGGGTTCAACACAAGGACAGTTTCTGGTGCCTTCTCAGTAAGGCACTCTACAGACCCCCACTGCCCAAACCTTGCCAATGCGGTCCCAAGGACACAATGTCCCCCTGGCAGGATGGGGACCAGGCTAGAGGAGAAGGGGGATGCACTGGAAGTGGGATGTGGACGCTCAGCTCCTGTCTGATTGATACACACCAGGCAGGACCATGTCTGTCCTGACAGAAGCTTCACACACCTAGGTTGATGTTAGCTCTCCTGAGGACACACCAACCTGGGCAGCTGCTCCAGCATCTGGTGCAAGGGAGTTTGAGATCTGAACCTCACCGTCTGCTCCTCAGAAAGGAGACGAGTGGCTGCTGAGCACCTCTGGCAAGCTGCCTGCACCCCTAGGTGCTGCCAAATTTCACACTCATGCACTGTTTCTCTGCTGAGGGTTTAACTTCAGCCCTGCCCAGGGACTTTGAGCAGAAAGAAATTACTCCAGGAAAGAAAGTTTTTGCCCACAACAGGGTAGTGTTTCCTGGCAGCACCTGTCATTAGCCCATGAAACCATGATTGTTCTTCCACCTCACAAAAACTAAAATCCACATGAAACTGGAAAATTTGCACTCAGTAGTTTCCTCCAAGTCACCTGTTGAAACCTGAGAGCAGGAGGTGGGACAAGCATCCTTTCCATGCTCTCCCTGGGCATAGCCCTATCTCTGCAGGCACAGAGGAGCACCTGGAGGTCACTGCCAGTTTCCTTTGATGAACCTGGGTAGGTTTTTCTTTTCCTTTTGTCCTAGGAGCAAAGCACATATGTATCCTAAAAGGGCAGGGCAGTGGCCTTGAGTGAAACATTAGCAGCCCTGAAGGCCTGAGATCATCCCAGAACACAGCTGTTCTCTATTTCTTTTCCCCTCGTGGTGACTCAATCACCTCCGCAATCTACTTCAGCCTCAGAGTTGCATTTAACTGGTGCCATCCCAGGTGAGGGTCCTGATTGCTCTCTTGTCCTGCAGCAGAGAACATTTGTCATGGGACCTTTTCTTCAAATATTTTTCAGATCAGAACCATAGAATCGTTTGAGTTGCAAGGGACCTTAAAGTCCATCTTGTTCCATCCCTGGCCATGGCCTGGGACACCTTCCACTGTCCCAGGTAGTTCCAAGACCTGTCCAACCTGGCCTTGGACACTTCCAGGAGGGGGCAGCCACAGCTGCTCTGGGCACCCTTTGCCAGGACCTCACCATCCTAACAGGGAAGGATTTCTTCCCAATATCCCATCTAACCACTGAGGCCATTCCCCCTTGTCACTTTCAAGCCCTTGTCCCCAGTCCCTCTCCAGCTCTCCTGGAGCCCCTTTAGACAGTGGAAGGGGCTCTGAGGTCTCCATGGAGCCTTCTCTTCTACAGGTGAACACCCCCAGTTGTCCCAGTCTGGCTCCAGAGCAGAGGGGCTGCTCCAGCCCTCAGAGCATCTCTGTGGCATCCTCTGGACCAATGTTAGTGAAGGAGGGAGCTGGACTCCAGAATGGACAGGAACCCTGCCCAGCACTGAGTGTGATGCTGCGCCATGGGGGCTGTGAAGCTGTCTCAGACTTGCTTCATGCTGAAGCAACATTCTTCATGTTTCAGAGGTTTGCACAAAGCCAGCTGACCTGCCTGAAGTGGCCTTAAGAGACCCAAAGACATGTGTCTGTTTTGGGATAGGAATAGGTACCTGCAGCCCTGGGGTGTGTCTGAGGGTGTCCCTCTGCAGCAGGAGAGATCTCTATGCATCCTTGGGAGCATCCAGCTGCACGTCAGTCACATTGGCTGGTAGCACATGAAGGAGGAGGAGGAAATGAATGAGGCTTCCCAGGGCTTTTTAAGATCTTCACAACACATGATTTTCTCACATTCAAGCTGGTGGCATCCCACAATCAGCTCAGAAGCTCGAGTTTCTCCTGAAAGACAAATAAAAGTCCAGTTCTGCAGATATGTCAAAAACCTGAAAAGTACAACTGTAAAAATCTCTGCCAGTCATAAATGTTAGAGGTTTTTCATTGTCAGGATTTTGGATTATCTGATTCCCATCTTTGAGTTCTGAGTTATTTGAGAAAAAGCTCTTAAGATAGTTGGGGGGCCCTGGGGTGCACCAGGAATTCAGGAGGAGAGTTCATCCAAAAGGCTCAGGGTTGGGCGATGGTGGTGAAGCAGGAGGGTTAAATCTGGAGAAAAAGTGGGATTAATAAATTGATTAAATCTTAATAATTTCCTGGCCAGGGTATGATTTAGCTCAACAGTAACAGTGATTTCACTGCAGCTGTACAAAGTTCATCCCTGTTTCTGGGCAGCCAGAGAGCCTCCGTTTTGCTGGAAGGAGAAAAGTCTGGCTGCTGAAGGACTTGCCGGGAGGTGGATGCTAAGGGATTGTCTCCGGGAAAGCAAGGTCCCAGTGGTGTTTGCCCAAAGTGGGAGCTCTCAGCAGCTGGGAAAGATCTTCTGCCATTTGCCCAGATGTCAGCAGGTTTGGGTGGGGATCCTGCTGGGTCTGGGCATCAGGAACAGGGAGGGATGCTGCCAGGAAGCACCCAGGACTGAGAGGCAATATGGGAGAGGAAGAGATCCCTTGGCTGAGCCTTTGGAAATGGTCACAGCACCCAATTTCCTGCCCTTATGTTGCAGCAGGTCCGTTGCTGCCAGCCCTGAAACAGGACTTCTGCAGCCAGTCAGGAGCATTCCAGGCTGCTTTGGGCACCTCACACTGCTCTCCCTGCCACAGTGGTGGGAAATGAATCTGTGCTCTGAGTGCCACTGTCTGCCCATGCCATCAACTGCCTGTGCCATCATTCGCTTGATGTGCCATCACCTGCCCTGCCTATGCATCGTGCTGGCATTGCTCTGCTGGACACAAGGGGTTTGTTCCAGTACCAGGAGCAGTGACAGCTGAAGGCAGGAATAACAACAGCCTGCGACATCCTCAGTGCTCCTTTCAGAAGGGCTTCTGTACTCCTCTGCCCCCACCAATGACTGGGAGGCCTGGGAGCATGTGAGCACTGACTTCCTGAGGGCAGTGGGAGCTGAGTCCTAGAGCCCCTGGGCAGTGCATTTGGTTTTTGGCTGTCACCAGGATGGCACTTGGAAGTCTTGTCCAGGAACAAAGGATGCTCTTCCAGTCTGGGTCCAGCATGGGTGGCTTCGAGTCATCTCCTGACCTCCAGCAGTCAGCTGGCTGAGTCTGCAAAGTGGAATCCCAATAGGCAGGGAAGGATCTGGCTGCGCAGTTGGTGGGGAGAGGGTGTGAAAATGCCATTTGGACTAAGGCTGGGAAGACAGTGCTCATTGTGTCAGCCATGGCTGGAGCCCTCAAGTCTAGCGAAGGAAATGGCTCTCCTGAGATTTCTTGCTGCATTTTGGGATGTGTAAAGGACTGGAAATGAGCCTGCTGGCTGGAGGGATGTCCTTAGGGCTGTGTACCTTTGCATGGAGGCAGTGACCATCTGTCATAAGAAAAATCCATTATCGGGGCCACAAATTTAACTTCAGCATTGTTAAGGCAGTCAATGTATTGACAAAGGGCTGCTCCAGGCCTGTGGGGAGATATGAGCCAGTGTGCTGGGGCTGCTCTCGTGGTTCCTGATGGAAAACACTGGGAAAAGAGACCGGCAAAACCAAGGAGTCCAGACAAGACAGACAGTTTCTGTGATGCAGAACTTTCCCCAGAAGGACTGTAGGGTGGGGAGGAGAGGGAGTGCTGCAGGACAGCTCTTCTTGGTGTTCCCCACCTCCTGGTGGGGGGGCACACCAGGAAGCCCCAGATGTGCTGGGAGCCTGTTTTTTTATTGAAGTCCTGCCAAAGAAGAGAAGAGACCTTTCCATTCCCACAGGCTGAGTTTCCAGTATGAGGTCTTGGATCAAACAAGTACAGTTTGATGCCAGAGATTTGCAGGAGCCCTAGGACAGGACGGGATAACTTCTCCGTTAATTAACTTCTCCACAGCTGCAGTGTTGTGTTGCAGCATGGAGGGACAGAACGTTGCCACTGGCAAATCAAATCCTCCGTGGGATAACTGGTCCTCAAGCCAACTATCAGCATCAGAGGGAAGAAAGATGATTTTACTCAGTGCAAAATGGAACCCCTTCCTGTATCCTTTCCCAGAGCTCAAGAAAGGGGTGCTGGAGCAGCGTCAGCTCGTTGGCTTGTGACTTGCTGCTGGAGACCTACAGTACAGCAATAGGAAGGTGGCTTATGCCCTAACAGAGATGCTCCTGCCTCCTGAATTTGCTGCTATGGCACAGTACAAGGTGGGAGATGCTCAGAGCCCTCCTAAAATGTTTGCTTTTCCCTAACAACTCTATGGATTTGAGGGAACCTCTGGGCAGAGAATTTCTCCATGCATCAGCAATGGGAAAAGACCAAATTCACTGCACAGAAAAGCTGATGCAGAGATGCCTATACAAAGCACATCTTTTCAGATTACTTGAATTCTCCTTGCAGATCAGTACAACAGCTGAGCATGGAGTAATAGGCTCTCTTTGGAACTTCAAGGGACACAAATCCCTCATATAGCCAGGTTAAATGTAGATAACTGGGGAATAAGAAACCACTTCATTTCAGAAAGGATGTGGGTTTTGGGGGACAGTGGACAATAGTGCTTGTACCCACCCCAGGAAGAGAAGACACTCCCATGTGGCCTACCTCCCCACACCCTGCTGCCTGTCGTCACTTATGGGGACCTTTGCAGCATCCCAAGGCCCTGTTCACTTCAGGCTTCTGGGTGATGAGTAGCAGGGTTAGCAGAAGGGCCCCTCAGCTGCCGCCAACAGCACCCTGTTCAGTCAGAGCCCCCTGATGCTTTGGTGGGGCTCAACGGGGACAGCCTGTGTGTCTCAGTCTACCCCAGGGAGTTCATTCTTGCTGTGGGTCTCCATGGGGCTGTGGTGAGGGCCATAGGCTGCTTCAGTGAGTCTGTTGCCCTGAAAACCAGGCAAGGTCTCAGCCTCTGCATGGCCCAGCTGCTCACCATGGCCATCACCTGGTGCATTGTAGCAGGCACAGGGCCTGCAAGGCCTCCCTGGCGGTCAGTTGCCTAAGATAAGAAATGCCTAGTCATGATGACTGGACCTAAGAAACCCTTCTTCCACCCTCAGACCCATGTTATCTCTCTGTAAAACAATAGGTCATTTTTGCTTTGATCCTTACTATTGGACTGTTTCCCAAAACTCCCGTACCCTATATAACCCCCTATTTCTGCCCAGTTTGGCAGAAGAGCTGTCACTGGGACCCTTTGCAGAAGATACCAATAAAGACATCTCTGTGGAACCTCATACAGCACTTCTCCCTCTCTCTCCTTGCGTCTGTCAAAGGCACTTAGCAAGCAAAGAGCTGAAATCACTAAAGAGCTGAAAATCACCAAAGAGCTGATCTCTTAAGAGCTGATCTCTTAAGATCACTTAAGAGCTGAGCTTGGTGGCTAGGAGCTTGCCTGAGAGGCCCGGACAGGTTGTGCTTAACTGGACTTCACTGTCTGGGACACCCATGGCAGTTGGGGTTGGGGAGACCCCGAAAACCCCGGAGCTGCATTAGTGCTTGTGGGGATGAGCTGAGATTGTTCAAAACATGGTTTCTCACTTGGAATTGGAGCCTGTGGGTAGTGTTTGCCAGTTTAAGAAAAGTGACAAGCAGTTGCCTGCTTTATTCCAAGCAGAAGATAATTTCCCCCTCCATCCTGCCAGCTCTGTCCCTACCCCACCACTATCCCTTCCCTCACACTGAGGATGAGGATCAGCCCCTTGGCACAAGGCTGTACAGGAGGATCCGCGTGTGGTGCTCCCTTCATGTCATATGCTTCGTTCGTGTTCAGCCACCTTGTCCCAACAGGCTTAGGGACAGGTGAGCCTGCAGTGGCTGCAGGGAGCCAACAGGATGTGACCATAACCCTGGCCCTCTATGTGCCAAGGGCACCTCTGCCTTGGGACCACAGCATAGGGGACAGATGTTCTGCTGGCAGGTGTGCTGTCCTGTGCCAGCATCCACAGGCTCATGTCACAAGCTTGGGGAGAGAGCTTGTCAGTTGTCGTGCCAGGGCTGTGGGAACTTGGCTGTCAGCCTGCGGGGCTGCCCTGTGCCTCAATACTTCCCGACCCTCTGTCCTGGCAGGAGAGAGCTCTGGGCAAAACAACCAGGAGAAACAAATGGAGCTTTTCTGGAAAGGCTATTTCCTGGCTGGTTCAATGCCAGGACAACAGGGATGTCTGCCCATGGACCCCCTCAGGGCTTGCATCACACAGACACTGTCGTGGAAAACAGGAGACAAAAAAGGGTTTAGAAAGTGAGGCAAGAATAGAGATTTGTACTTGGCTTTGATTTTCCTTCCAGGCACAGATCCTTGCCAGGAGGGGGATTATAGCCTTGGATACACCAAGGTCCTTCCAGACCTTCAATGTCTCTAAGAGAACAAGATCTGGGCTTGGAGCTGAGGCTGGAATACATCAATAGGCTCCCACTCATAGGGTGCAGAGGCTCAGGCAGGAGCTGCACTCAGTCAGGAGCTCACTCCTGACTGAGGGAGGTTGTTGCATCCCTTATTTTTTTACTCTACCAGTGTAAACACTGATTGGATTTGCAACTTCACTGGCCACAGACTCAAAAACACCCCAAAATGCGTGTGTGCTGTGGCCTTACTCAGTGCTGGGACTGGTGTGGGCATCCCCAGAAATTCCTGACAGATCCTTGTTTCCATTTCAGTCCTGTATGACTCCAACTTCTTGCAGGTGGAGATGTGGGTAAATGTACCCTGAGCAAAAGCATCTTTCTTGGTCCAGGTTCACACATCCCTGCTGGAATGCAGGATAGACCCAACAGCAGGACAGGCAGCTGGGAGGTTTCCTGATACCCCACACAGTATTATGATTCCTCCATGCAAGGCAATGAGATACTGGGGAGTCAGCCCCAGCAGCTGGGGAAGCCTAGACGTCCAAGTCCTTTGGTTGGTGCAGTACTCACCCTGCCTGGAGGTCCCTGAGGAAGAGGCACCTCTGGGCTAGCACAGTGGTCTGCATTGGCCTGCACTAGCTGAAAAATACGCCTGATGCCTCAGCTGAGTCCCAGGGCATATCAGTCCAGGTCCTGACTGGAGTCACAGAGTCCTGAGGACTGGGAGCAGGTTCCCACTCCTCCCTCTGGCTGTGCCTCCAGTGCAGCTCCCAGGCAGAGCTGAGATTGGGAATGGGAGTGGGATTGGGGTCTGGATTGAGAACAGGGCTGGGGGATTTCTCCCATGGACCACAGCCTGTGGATGTGTGAGCAGCCTCAGCCCAACCTGAGACCAAAGGAACAAGTCCCTGCCCTTATTCCTTGGTCTGTGCTTCAGAGGCAGATGGGGGCTGTGCTCCTTCTGGGAACACCTTTGCAGCCTCATGCTGTCCCAAATGTCCTTCTGGCTGCTACAGGCTTCCCTCCAGCCAGCCTCTCTCTGTCCCTGATGGTTCTTGGTCTGAGTGCCTGTCCTAGAGTGACTTCATGATGCTTGTATCCCCAGTCGTCTGCTCTGTTAGTGCTGGATATTATGTCTGTGCTTTCAAGACCGGTTCTGAGAGTGAAGGCGGGGAGAAGAAGAAGCATGAAGTTTGTTATCAGAGACTGCACTCACTCCTCTAAAAGCAACACTCCTCCACATTCTCCGCTGGACTGTGTTGTCTGGGCACGGACAGAGCAGAACAGTGGGCAGACTTTGCTTTTTAGTTAGTTTAGCTAGCTGAGGCAGAGTTTTCTCTGGACTGGATTTTTTTCTTTCCCTTTTCTTGGAACTGTTGGAACCTGCTCTGTACTGGGGCCTGGGGAGCACTGAGAGCTTGCACTTTGTGGCCTACTGGGGTCTACTCCGGGCAGCAGCCTTTCCCAGCGCCGGAGGGACTGTAAACAGAGCAACCACCCACAGGAGAGACTTTCTGAATTTGTCGTCTCTTCAGAGCGGCGAATGAGTTTTGTCATCTGGTATTGCTCATTTTTTGTGCTGGGGAGTGCTTTGCCTGTTAAATAAACAGGTTTTTTCCACTTCTCTCCAAGGAAATTTTTCCCGAACCGGTTGGGAGGAGGAGCCGTGTGGGTTTGCTTTCTTGGGGGGGCCCTTTTTGGAGGTTTTCTCCCAAATTTGCCCTAAACCAGGACAGTGTCTCTGCAGAGGAACCACACTGGCTTCCAGTGCTCCCTCAGGAGCAGGTCAGGACTCCCGGGGCTTCTGCCAGGGCTGAGACCAATGTTGTGCTGGAGCAGCTCTGGAGTATCTTGTGGGATTGTTTGTGCATTGCTCAGGGCTGGCCTGCACTGGGCCAATCCCAAAACTGTTGAATGTTTCTGGATTGAATGGCCCCCTGCACTTGCTGTTGGCTGAAGAGCTCGCAGATGGGAGCAGACCACCCTGTCCCTAACCCCTCCCTTTGGACCGCAGCCTGTTACAGTGTCTACAGGCTCATTGTGTTCTTCCAGTTATTACCCAACCACATATGGAGCTGCAGGCCCGCCCACCAGAGCTCCCAGATGTGCTCATGTTTTACAAAGCCATTGAGAAGCCCTGTCCCCCACAACCAGCAAACTCCACCTCTCAGAGCTGCCAGCGAGTTACTTCTCCTACTCCAGCGTCTCCTCTGATCCCTCATTCAACCCTGCAACCTTCACCCAGGTGGCCCCACCTCCAAGCCTTTTGTTGTAAGAGACAGATTAGAAAACCTCTCTCCTTTGTCTGGGGACATCCCCTGCACTGCTGGGTGACGAATGCACTCTCCACATCCTCTTTGTACTCACATTCCACTCTGCCCCCAGGGATTGTTTCCCCTGCTCCATGGTGGGGACAAGGTTTTCTGCCCAGCTGGGATAGGTGCCAGCATGCCCTGTCTTTCCTGGGAGTCTGTGCCTCTCCTTGGAGGAAGGCTGTGTCTCCCCGAGTCACTGAGCTGAAAACCATGTCCACACCAGCTGCAGGGGATGTAGAAATACAGACAAGAGTCTTCAGGTGCCTCAGGCATACTGGTGACATCCTCATCCAGCTTTACCTGGGATTAAGCTCTCTGTGTTTATCCAGGTATGGGGTGATCCAAAGACATCAGCACAGCAGGGAGTTTGGGCTCCTGAGAGATCTCTCCTGTGAGATCAGGCAGGTTAACCTGGTCCCTTGCTGCTGTGGCCCCATACGGTGGTGACACAGGCTGTAATAATAATGAAAAATTTGCATTAAATTGTGGGGAACTTATTGCTGCCCCACAGCAAACCCTGCTCCTGCACCTGGTGGATTGTCTGGTTATTTCAGGTTTCAATGCCATTTCATATCTGGTTATGCTGAGGGGATCTGTCCCTTCCACTATCAAAGGAGTTCCCTAAAAATTCACAGTGTGCCTCTGTTCCTGGGAATGGTCAAGGCAGGACGAATGTATGGAGAGCAGTGCTGTGGAGATCAACAGAGGTGACAGAGGTAAGATGCTGGCAGGCAGACAGATGGCAAGCAGGGTGGCAGGCAGACAGGCGACAGTGTGGCAGGTAGAAAGTCAGCAGAGTGGTAGTGTGGCAGGGCAACCCAGCTGTGCCTGGCTGGCTCCCCGCACAGCTGCTTGTTCACGGAACCTGTTCATTTGGGCAGATTGTATGCTTCACAACCCAAGTCCTGCAGAGTTGACATCTGTTCTTGCTTTTCTTTGATGGTGCCCAAAATCCACATCCCTGTTTCCTCAGAAAACAAGGCTGCTCTCACCTCCTGCCATTGGAGCAAGTTGCCTGCTTCATCTTCCATGGCAAAGAAAGCTTATCCTGCCCCTCGCTTGCTTTTTCACACTGAACTTCCTTGTGCTTGGAGCTCAGGCACTGCTCACCTGGCAGCCACCTCAGTGTATGCAGCCACCTCAGTGCAGACACCTGCTCCTCCCCAGGGACATGGCTGGGTTCCCTGTCAGTGGCTGGGGCTGCCCACACACCATGGCCAGAGGCACTGCCACCCTCGGTGCCCTGCTCTCCAGCCTATGGTGCCTTGACAGGGCTACATGGGAAAGGAAAACTGACATGAGCCCTCCTCCCCACCCCTCCCACCCCCCTTATTGGGGCAGCAGCTGGCAGTGCCTGACCCTGGCTGGGCTGAGCTCAGACAGCCATGTTGGGGTGCTCCCCACCTGAATGTACTGTCACAGGGTATTTGCGTATTTCTCTGGCTATACATTTGTTTGTCTGGCTAATATTTCCCTGGGAATAGGAGTATTTCCACCCCAGCATGTCCAAGCTTTTGGTGCCTTCCTGTTTGCACTGGAGGTTGAGTCTCCTGGGACACCAGTGATTGTCCAGGGCTTGGCACAGGCTCCCTCAGACCTCAGACCTCAGCTCCTACCCCCTTGGGGCTGGAAAGAGGGTAGCAAAAGTGACCCCATGAAGAGGAGGAGCAGCCCACCCTGGGGAGGGAAGGGATGTCAGCCCCCCTTTCAAAGCCACCCATGGACAGCCCAGGAATAGGATGGCCAAGTCTGCGCAAGACCAAGGTATGGAGGACACTCACATCTCCCAGGATGGGTCCCACCACAACAAGGACCACCTGACAGATAGGAACTTGCTCCAAAGTCCCCAAAACCAAAGGAAGGATGAGGAGCAAGGGGACCATCCCTACTCCCACAGGGCTCCTCCAACCCTGTTTCTGCTCCCCACCATCCAGAAAAGAGATTTTTTGTTCCATTATAGTCTTTGAAGACCTCATTGCCTGTCCATCTAAAGGTGAAGCAGGAGGTTTGAGAAAGGGATTAAGTGCAATCCAGAAAAGAGTTCTCTATGATAATCCCTGGTGCAGTTGCACTGTACAGGATCGCAGACGACTGCCTCAGAAGGTGAGATGGGCAGCATGAAGAGTCAATAATAGGCAGGTATTTTTCCTATAGAAACTTGAGAAGAGTCAGCCTGCGAAGGCAGAAAGGCAGCGGAAATGATGCTGTGCTGAGCCTCAGGGACTGGACTGTGGTTTCCTGTGGCATAATCGGCAGCAAAAGCAAATAATTTTTTTTCACATAAATTAATATGTTAATGTCTTGGCATAGATTAACGTGGAATTTCCAGGGTTAAGTGCTTAATGAATTGAAGTGAGGAGGTAAACCCCTGCAAACAGACTCACAGCAGTCCTGCAGAGAAGCCCTGCTCCACAGTGATGAGCACTGCCAGGGTGAAGGTGGGGACAGCACTGGAGGTCATCCTCTGTGGGACCTCCAGCTGCAGAACCTGTGCAATGGAGTGGTGCATCAGGGCTGGAGGCTCCTGCACCACAAGCCCTGGGCAAAGGCTTAGCCCCATGAGCACCTCTGCACCCCAGTACCACAGTGATGGGCAGGGAGCTCTGCAGAAGGTACAATGGTGCAATATGTGCTGTGCATGGGTCAGCTGAGAGCGGCAGAAAAGCTCCTTGCTTCAAGAAAGTATTGAGGAGTGAGGCAGGCATGAGGAGCCTCAGCTCACACCCTCAGTGTGAGGTTGTGACCCGCAGCCTGCAACCCAGCTGCTCTAGGAGCTGTGACCTCCAGCCTTCTCTTCTTGTTTATTATTTTGTTCACTGTTATATCCCACTGTGTAAGCAAGCTGCAAATGTCCTTCTCAGAGGAAGGAACCAAACCTCCTTTGGCTCGCTGCTCCCTATGCAAATGAATCACATTATTCACTTGTGACCATATTGAAAACAGCCTCAATATACATCTGGGTTCCTCAGGGCTGTCACAAAGTTCTTGTGATGATTAAAAGCAGGATCACAGCCACAGCTGTTAATCATTGTAGATGAGAGGTTCTTGAAGCTTTTCTGTATCTCAGGATGTTCCCACATCCCACTGAACTCATCTAAGGGCTAAGCCCCAGGGAGGGGAGCAGGATGAGGTTGAGCCTGGGGTCAAGGACCATGCCCGGAGGGGTAGATGGTGCTGATCCCAAGGACACAGGCTGTGCCCAGGGAGGAGGGACAGGATTGGGCTGAGCCCTCCCGGTAACGGTGATGCTCGAGGGACAAAGCTGATTCTGGGACCGGGGCGGTACCTGAGGGGCCGGGCTGGGACTGATCCTGGGCAAAAGAACCGTGCATGGGGGAGGTAGATCGGTCTGGCCCCGGGGCGGAAGGGGCAGGAAGATGTGAGTGCGGGCCCGGGCAGCTGCAGGACTCGCAGCCGAGGCTGCTCCGCGCAGCGCCACGGAGCCCGGCGTCCCGCCCGGGTGGGCCGGGGAGGCGGTGACTCAGCCGGGAGAGGCGGGCGAGGAGCAGGCGGGGGAGGAGGAGCGGCAGGAGCCGCCGCCGCCGCTGCCGAGCCGCTCACCTGCCCGGCTCCGCCATGGCCCGCCGCCTGGCCGCCCTGCTCCTGCTCCTGGCCCTCGGCTGCCTGCTAGGCATCCTCCTCCTCCTCCTCGGCTCTGGGGACACACGGGGCCCGCCGGGCTTCAAGGTGAGCGGGGCAGCGCGGGGGAACTGCGCGCGGAGTGGCGGCGGGCACCGGGAGGTCCTGGGCTGCCGGGGGCTGGGGGAGCCGCCGGGGGCACGTCGGTGTGTGGCATTGTCGGTGTGCAGGGATACTGGTGGGAAGAGACGCCGGCATCAGAGGATCCCCAGCATCACGGGAGGCGCCGGGGCTGAGGGGTCCCTCATCTGCGGGGAGGGTCGCAGGGAGCAGCCCCCGCCGGGTGCTCAGGGAGGGAGTTGCCCCAGTAGCGAGACCCGTTGCGTGGCATCTCCGCTGCGGCACCCCCCGGCTACGGGACCTCGGCCGTCCATCCGTTGTGCCTTAGGACGTGCGCTTTGGGAGGGGAATCTGTTGGACCCACTGAAAGATAGCGGCCCTCCAGGTCAGAGCAGCCGAATCAGCATCTGCTGCTGCTCTGCCTGGGCCAGGGCTTCCCTGTGCACCCCAGCATCTCCCCGGGCTCCACTGCATTGCCTGAGCCAGTGCTGCTGGGAGGCAAATGCACTTTCCTTTGAATACAAGCTGGTTTTTTGGGTTTTTTTTTCCTTTTTCATCGTAAATTTGGATGATGAAAGAGGTTCCTGAACAATTTCTTGCTGGCCAAGTACTCCCTTTGCAGGACAAGTCTTTTGTTTTAAAATAGTCCCAGGCTCTTGTCCTGAAAAATATTTCATCTAAAATCCCCTTTTTCTCATCCCAAGCAATTTACTTGAAAACTTTCTGAGCCAGCCTGCATGCCAGATGTGCTGCTGCCTTCTCTCTGGGTTTGTCAGATGTAGTGAAGACAAGCTAGCTTAGCCAAGATGACCCTTTTTGCTCTTAGTATAACTACCAATTTTTAACTTCCTCTCTGTGACACATTTCTTGGCCCCCTGTTACCACATGCTGGGGCATCTTGGACAGTGCCCTGAGCTGGTTTCAAAGTGGATTTTATCTTTTGGAACATGGAGGAATTAGATCAGTACCAAAACCCCCATATGTAGCACTTGGATCAGCCAGGAAAGCCTTTCTTCTTCCTGGTTCCAAGATGGACCTTCGGTTTTAAACCAAATGAATTCCCAGCAACTTATTTTCTTGTGCCTTTTTTGGTGCTTTTTCTCCCTCTGAGTGCTAGCACCTTCTAGTCTGCAGGCACTGCTGCAGTTTGGGGCCAAGCATCCCTGAATACCCACCTGGGTCCTGACCCTGCTCTGCACAAGGCCTGGCCCAGGGACTCAGAGTTCCTGGATATGCTATGAGGTCCAGCATGGTGTGTGCTCCAGTGTCCAGCAGTGCCTGTTCCCATGAGGCTGGCACCAGGAAGGTGCTGAGGAGTTGCTTTCACACAAAGCCCAGTGCTGTTTTGAGAATGCAGAACTTTGTGTTATTTTAACTCAGCCCAAAAGATGCCCACATGGTTTAGAGGTTGGTCCTGCTATGGGAGACCCTGGGCACATCTTCTGATGGCCTGGACAAGATGTGGTCCTTGCTGACTCAGTCCACGTTAGCTGCTGGATAGTGCTGTTCACTGCTGAGCTACAGCTCTACATTTTCCTTTTCCAGCTCCTTTGCATGGAATATAGCCCTAAAAACACCCTGGATTAGTTATTTTGCTGCTGAGGGATTGATCCTTCCCTCATGGGTCTGCAGTGGAGCTCACAGCCTGACTGCCCTGAGCCGCTGCCTGCTCTTGACAGCCCTTTTCTTTCTTCTTTTGGCAAATGTATCTCCGGCAATTTCTATGTCCTGTGGCTGCTGTGGCTACTGCAGCAGGAAGGAAACCTGTCACAACTCACTGCAAACCTGAGTGCTGCATGACCTCACCTCCCTTCAGAGAGGCAGAATGGTGGGAGGCCAGGGATGGGCCCCTCATGCGACATGGGACAGCCTGGAGGGCCTGTAGGATGGGGGCTGGAGTCCCAGGCATGGATGGCCATGGGGCACAGTGCCAGGCAGCAGCACATGGGGGATTCTCAATGTCCCCATCTGCCTCCTCCCCTGGGCAGAGCCATACACTGCTCAGGAGCCCCAAGCACTACTCATGGCCTTTGGGAACATGACTGTCTTCTGTGTCCCCTATGCGGGGGCTTCAGGACTGAGCAGCCCTGACTGGGGCTGGCCTGAGTGATGTTGCACTGGAGCAGAGCCCTTGGGGCCATGGGTGACGTAGGAGGCAGCAGAGATAGGGCTGGCATCGGAAAACTGTCCCAGTGTGGAGACCCCTCTGTGTCCCCTCTGCCTGCAGCACCACCAGGGTCTGGTCAGAGGGTTTTATTAGAAAAATCCCTGTGCCACCAGGAGATGCTGGTGTTGGGGACTGTACCACATGCAGGAGGCCCTGCCAAAGGCCTGGGTGCCAGTAGGCAAACATGCCGAGGCAGATGAGCGGGGTGATGGGAGCCAGGTGCTGGTGTGGGAGTGCGCCAGGGCATCCCTGTGTCTCCCCAGCCCTCATTTGCAGTGTACTTGTTAGCAGGCACAGGGCAGCTCAGCTGGCAGAGCTGAGGGCAGCACTTACACTGCAAATCACTATCAGGGTGGGCTTTTATCCTCCCTCCTGGGGCTTCCCCCCTATAGGGCCCCTGGAGCCCGCCTGCCCATGCCCATGGCTCAGCCGTGACTCAGACCCACACAGCAGCACACTCTGCTCTGGGGAATGCAGTGGCTCTGATGCCCAAGCCCAGGTTCTAGGCAGGGACAGAAGCTAAGACAGGGACAGGATCTGGGGCCAGGGGCTGGCACCATTGCACACCACTGTAGGTGATGCCATTCATGATTTCTGTATGGATGCTGGAGGTATGAGGTACCCTTGGGACTGGAGGAGATGACATTTCTTCATCACTGGGAACATACTAGCCTGCCCATGTCTGCCTTGGTGCCTTCATGCACCATGCACACAATTCTCACCCCTGCTTACCACTCCCAGGCAAGGATGTCTTCTCCACAGGGACAAGCTGGGGTGCCAAACTCCATGCCCTCAGGAGGGGCTGGCATGAGGCTGTGGTGATTCGTCTCCTGCTGGGGTGGCTGTGGGGTGAGCTGTGGCAGCAGTTGGCTAGGCACTCTCTGCAGAGGCAGCACCATCGTGTTGCAGCACCTTACCTCAGCCAGGCCAAGCGCTGCTGCTACTGCCCCTGCCAAGGTTGGGGGACCCACAGTATGCCCCTCACCCACCACTCCACACCTGGTGGCGATGGGCTGGGGGTCCAAGATGAGATACCCCCCACCCCGACCCACAGGTGTTGGCAGCAAAGGGCACTAGGATGTGCCTACATGCACAGGCAGTTCTGCATCCTGCTCCAGGTGTCACCCCAACATGTCACCTCTGCATGGGGCTTGCTCTGGGTGCAGGCTCTGTGCTGCCTCTCATTGCCTGCACTTCCCTGGGCACGCAACATGGTATGTGTGCCCATCCACACCTATGCACACACCCCTCCTAAATGCACGTATGCCCAGACATGTGCACCCATGTGCACACACACTGGCACACCTCAGCCATGCATACCCACGTGTAAGCACCGCCACATAGCTGCATCCATACCTAAAGTTGCACACATCTTTGTATGCCCATGCACACACATGCAAACATGCGCACTCCTGCAGCATGTAGACCACATGCACACATATATGCATGCACATGTGCACACACATTTGTGCGCCTCTTTACATGTGCAACTCCACCCCAGGTATGTACCCCCATGAATACATCCTGGTACCAGCTCTCCATGGGGTGGGAAGTCGGGCACAGCCAAGTCAGCCCTGCTGAATGCAGGAAGAAACCCTGGGAATCAGCCTTCCCCCTGTCAAAGGTGGTGGGTCTCCTCCTGCTCACCCTAGAGCCAGCCATGTGGCCATGTCCCTTCCTGCCATGGGGTTAGTCTAGTGTCCCCTCCCAGGCTGACCCCACTCATGGTGGGCAGCACCAGGTATCCCTGGCACTGCAGGTCATCCTTATTGTTTCATACTACAGCATCTCTCAGCCCTTGCCACCATGTAGATATATCCCTGTCTCCAACCTTGTCCCTCTCTGTGGACTTCAGCCCCTCCATGGCATCTCTGGGCTGGAGACTACTCCTAGGGTCTTGGCTGTGCTCAGCCCCGAGTTTAAGGATGACCTACTGATGCTTTCCCTTTGGGGACAGCCTTGCCACCCTGCTCCTGCTAGTGTCACTCCAGGTGATATTTGGGGTAATGCAGTGCCTTGTGACCAAACCGGAGACATCTGCATGGTGACTACAGGGTGTGTGGGCACATGTGCCACTGAAGTGGACAGAGGGGGTCCCCTAGGGCTGGACCTTCCTCAGACTCTCCTGTGCTTGGTCGGTGACTGCTCATTTGGGGACACAGGGGTGACCACAGGACCCCAGGGAGGCAAGGCAAGGCAGAGGTTGCTCTGGCGAGAACGGACTGGGGTGGCACGTGCTCGGCAAAGAGGGTGTTGAGAGCCCTCTAAGCCTGCCCAGAGCACTCAACCCAGCACCCAGCCCAGGAGGCTGGCGAGAGGTGTTGGGGGGAGTTGTCAGCCTCTTCCCTCCTCTCTGCGGTGTTTGTCAGGAGCTGAAGCTACTCCACTGCTGCAGCCTGGCCACAGAGGGGGATTCTCTGCTAACTTGTAGCTTTTGGCCCAGGGCATGAGCAAATCACTGGGTGAGTCTGGGAGGGTCATCCATATGAGATGGTCCTCTGAGGGAGCAGAAGGTACCACTGGTGCAGGGCCATGGGTTCATGGTGTAATTGAGGCTACCTATAAGTGGGGACCTCAGGTGTCCCTGACACTTCTGTTGCCTGAGCTGGTGAAAACCATGTGATAGGGAAAGGGGTAGCATGGGGCACCCATGGCAGGCAGGGCTGAGGTGGCTTCCAGAGCCGGGCAGGGAGAGGAGCTGCCTACTCCAGCCCTTGGCTCTATTGAGTCTGGGTAGGGCAGGAGCAGACAGAGACCTCATAGGAGGTTTAAGCCTTAGATGGCTTCATCCCAGAGATGCTCAGTTGGGGTGGTTGTGGGTTCTGCCTTGCTTTTCCCCCATACTCACAGCCCTGAGGGGGCCAGCATGGGCAATCCCAAGACCATGGGCAGCAGGGGTCAGGCAGAGGGGTACACCCAGGGGTGCTGCAGGCAGCATGTATGGTGTCCCCTCCCTGGGAGCTGGGTAACCTTGTTTGGCAGGAGGAGCAGGGTTATTTATAGCCAGAGAATAGCCAAGCCATACAAGGGCAGGAGGGATGAAGGGCCTGGCTGCCCTTCTTTGGCCAAGAGCATCCCAAGGAGCCATTTCAGGTGTCTCTCCCCACCACCAGTCCCAGGGACTGGCTAGCATGGCTCAGCAGACAGCCAGGAGTGATGGTAACCTGCAGTGGGGGAAGAGCCCCCTGAGCTGCACTCAAGGGGGTCCCCTTACCAAAAAGCTAGAGCCCCTGGACTGTTCCAAGTAGCATTCCAGAATGGCCAGTATCCCACTCCCAGTCACATGCCAGGCAGTGCCCTCTTTGGGCAGGTGTGGGCCCAGCAGTGCCAGGCTGGGCTGAGCAAAGCCTGCCTCTGCCAGATGATACTCCGGAGCTGCTGGGCACTGACAGGGTAGGAGTGTGGACTGAGGGTCGGAGTGTGGACCCGCAGTGTGGCACTGAGCCCCAGTGCCTTCCCTTGCTAAAGGCTGGAGCATCCAGAGGGCCTTCAGCCTCCAGGCCTGACCCACTGCCTTCCCCCTGCAGTACGGCATCGTGCTGGACGCTGGGTCCTCCCACACCACCATGTTCATCTACAAGTGGCCTGCAGACAAGGAGAATGACACCGGGGTGGTCAGCGAGCACAGCATGTGTGATGTGGAGGGTAAGGGCTGGCCCTGGTCCAGGGCTGGTGGCGGTATCTGTTGCATCCCTGTGGCAGGGCAGCATGGTGTGAGTGGCCCTGTCATGCCCAGCTGCCTCCCTCTGTATTCACCAGTGCAGTGACATGTTCTAAAGGGTTCAGCTCTATTCCTAAAATGTCTCCCAACTCCCCCCAAGGCTTGCAGCTGTGCATGCTTGTGGTTTATCTTTTCCTGGCAGGTACTGAACCACCAGGGAACAATCCAGCTCCCTGCCGAGCCCAGTGAGGAGCCAGGGTCGGTTTTTCACTCTCCATTTATCAACCTTTCCCCCACTGTCAGCCAGCAGAGGATGCAGTGTGGGCAGATAGATGTGGCTGGACCCTGGATGGCTCCGTGCCCACAGAAAACTGCCTTTTGGACAGCCTGGAAGGGGCAAAGCTGCTCACCAGATATTTTCCCACTGAGCATCATCCCCTCACCAGCAGGGAGCAATGCTTTCTCCTCTTCACAGGTCCCGGCATCTCCAGCTACAGCTCGAACCCTCTGGCAGCTGGGACAAGCCTGGAGCACTGCCTGAACCAGGCCCTGAGAGATGTGCCCAAGGAGAAGCATGCGGGCACTCCGCTTTACCTGGGCGCCACAGCTGGCATGCGTCTGCTCAAGTGAGTGCTCAGGGGGGCCCTGTTGTGCCACTCTGACATGCGAGCTTGCCACACACAGCAGGGGCGGAGGTGGTGAAGGATGGCTAAAGTGTTGCCCTTTTGCTGGCAAAGCTCTTGACCACCCACTTGCCCAGTGCTGTGTCGCCTGCAGAAGTGGTCCTGCCTTTCAGAGCAGGTTATACTCTGCAGGGCACAGCCAGCACAGTGCTGGCGGGGGCTGGTGGAGCTGTCAACACCAGGATAACCCACCCAGACTTACTGGATGCTAGGAGGAAAATCCCTTGCACCCACTGCCAGCCTGATGGGACACAGTGAGAATAATCACCCCTCAAAAAGCACACATGGGGAGGAGTCATGCTCCCCTCACTCAGCCCAGGCAGGATGGATTCCATTGTCCTAGCAGGGAGGAGCACACTCATTCCTGCTACCTGCCTCCTCCAGCAGAGACAAGGGGAATTAGCTAGTGGTTTTTTTGGGACATGCCTATGAGTACCCAGGCAAGGGCTCATCTCTCCCCTGGGCCCTGCTATGGCAGTGCTGGCCCTCAAGGGCCGTTGGGACAGGGAGGGCTCTGCAGCACTGTGGCACAGGTCTGTCACTCCACCCTCTCACTTGGCCCACAGCATTGCGGACCCACAGGCATCGGATGCTGTCCTCAGAGCTGTAGCAGCCACACTGAAAACATACCCCTTTGATTTCCGGGAAGCAAAGATCCTGTCAGGGGAAGAGGAAGGGGTCTTTGGATGGGTTACTGCAAACTATCTCCTGGAGAACTTCATCAAGGTGAGCAGAGGATAGTGACATCCAGTGGGATGGCTGTAGTGGCTGGGCAGCTTATCATACACTTATGCCTGCTTTTCTCCTCCTTGGCTCAGCGTGGATGGCTTGGAGAATGGATCCAGCCTCAGAAGAAGACCCTGGGGGCCATGGACTTTGGAGGTGCTTCCACACAGATCACCTTTGAAACAAGGGACACAATTGAAAACCCCAGAAACGAGGTGATGCTGAAGCTGTATGGCCAGGCATACAAAGTGTACACGCACAGCTTCCTCTGCTATGGGAGGGACCAGGTCCTCAAGAGGCTGCTCTCCAAGTTCCTCCAGGTAGTGTGTGCTTGATGTGGATGCTGGCGGTCACGACCCCACAGCTGCCCCCTCACCTCAGTGTTTTCGCTGTCCCTCAGCCCTGGACCAGCTGCACACCTTTACCAGCCAACTTGGGTTTTGCCCCCAACCCTTTCCTGTGTTCCTAGGGCTTTCTCCCACTATCTCCATTAGATGATGCAGCCCTTGGCTAGAGCAAAGACAGCCCAAGCCATTTTGAGACACTTTTGTCAACTGCTCTCTGGCTGGCTGCTCAAGCTCTGGGGAAGCTGTGCTATGCATAGCTCATGCACTCCATGTGTCTCTCCTCTGGCAGGCTGAGAGCTACCAAGAAACTGTCTCACATCCCTGCTGGCCTATGGGCTACAACAAGAGCCTGTTGCTGAGCAGCATCTATGACAGCCCCTGCACGGAGAAGGAGAGGCCAAGCCTTGCCCTCAACACCACTGTTACCTTGGTCGGCACTGGGAATGGGAACCTCTGCACTCTGCATGTCAGCAAGCTCTTTGACTTCACCAACTGCTCCTTTTCTCACTGCTCCTTTGATGGTGTTTTCCAGCCAAAGGTTTCAGGAAACTTCATTGTAAGTCCCATATGAGGAGGGTGGTGACTTGGCTGCTGGCTGGGCAGCTCCCCAGCATCACGTGGCAGCAAAATCAGACCCCCAGCTCTGCAACAGCAGTTGTTGGTGCCCACCACATTGGCCAGTTCTGCTCATGGTCAGAGAGTTTACTCCGAGCCCGTCTCACAGCTGCTCCTTTCCCTCCATCAGGCTTTCTCTGCCTTCTTCTACACGGTGGATTTCATACAGACCGTGATGGGAAGACTCGTGCATCTGCCTAGCGACCTGAAGGATGCTGCAGAGACCACCTGTGCCACCAGCTGGAGTGAGGTGGGCTCCCTGGGCATCATGGGAAGGAGGGTGCTGCTTCATGTGGGGTATCACCCAGGCTTTGAGAGAAGCCCTTGGAGGTCACTGGGTTTCTTGGCACCAGTGGAGTAGGGGGAAGGTAATTGATGGCTCCTACATGGGACTGGGAGGGGGCTCAGGTGGGTAGCGGTAGCCTCGGCCTCACAGATGTAACCACCCTGAGCTTCAGGCCACAGACACAAGCCTGGCCATTGCTGGCTTGACCTCTCTTCTCTTTCCCTCTGTGCATCCCACCCAGCTGCTCCTCAAAGCCCCAAAGCTGGAGAAGAGGCTGCCAGATTACTGCGCTGTCAGCACATTTGTGTATTTGCTCACCACCAAAGGCTATAGCTTCAACAACCACTCCTTCCCCAACATTGCCTTCCAGAAGAAGGTGGGTAGCACCAAAATACATCCCCATCCCATGTGATCTCTCTCTCTAACCCTTTTTGGAGTTAAGCCAAAGAACCCTACAGGAGAGATGATCCCACATGGAAAAAGAGACAAGCAGAATCAAGGAAGACCTCAGTCAACAGGGACAGGATGGAACTCTCGGTTTTTGGAGGGATTTCCTAGGGGATGGAAACAAATGAGCTGAGCTGGCTGTTGGGGTGGTCATGGGATCAGGTCCTTCAGCCCTTCCTTGGCCCTCAAGACACCAGCCATCCCAAACAATGCTTTGCTGAGGCTTTTTGGGAAGTTACCTCAGGGCAGGAGGTACTTTTGTCTGTACATGCTATGGGATATGCAAGAAGATCAGGAGTGGCCTGAGCGTACAAGGTTTTCCTCCCAGGGGATGAGCCCACTTCAGCACAAGATGGTCACTGCTCTGTCCCTGGGCTGGCTGGACCTGTGGGCAAGCAGAAGCTCAAGGGGGCTGTGGATTCCCCCACACACTTCTCCCTTGGGCTGACACTGAAGCTGTCCCAGAGGGGAGGAGCAGCTGAGAGAGCTGGGGGAGCGCAGCCTGGAGAAAAGGAAGCTCAAGGGGGACCTTCTCACTCTCTACAACACCCTGACAGGAGGTTGTACTCAGGTGGGGGTTGGTCTCTTCTCACAGGTAACATGTCACAGGACAAGGAAATGGCTTCAAATTGTGCCAGGGGAAGTTTCGGTTATATTTTAGGAAAAATTACTTCATGGAAGGTGTGGTCGAGCATTGGAACAGGCTGCCCACAGATAGGGTAGTTACCATCTCTGGAGGGATTTAGAACATGTGTGGATGTGGCACTTGGGGGACATGGTTTAGTGGTGGCCTTGGCAGAGCTGGCATTACTGGTTAGACTCCATGACCTTAGTTGCCTTTTCCAACTTCAGTGAGTCCATGATTCTATGGTCTCCCGAGGCCCATGCAGCTGGGCTGGCTGGATGGTGACCGTGCCATGCTGTTTCCATAGGCAGGAGAAACGTCCATTGGCTGGGCCCTGGGCTACATGCTGAACCTCACCAACATGATCCCAGGAGAGAAGCCCTCCTCCCACAAAAGCATGCTGTACAATTACTGGGTCATCCTCATCCTGCTCTTCGTGGTCACCACCCTGACATCCCTGGTGACTGCCATCTGCCTGCTCCGGCACAGCAAGTCCAGCATAATCTGATGGCAGGGACAGGGTGGGTCCTATCTGCAGGACCAGCACCATCCTACCTGCTGGAGGCTCCATGGTGTGAATGCTTGGGATGTGGCAAGTGCTCAATGTCCTCCTCCAAAACCTGACACCGTCCCAGAAGAATAGCTGCATCCTTTTGCCCTCCCTTTGCCCTCAAGCTGCAGGAAAGGAAGGACAGAAGAGGATCACTGGCCCTGTGGGAGAAGGGCTTAAATGTTTCCCTGCACTACTCAGGGATGGACCCTGAAGCAGGCTTGGAAATGGGACATTCAGAGCCAGGGCATCTTTCTGCCACCAGAGCTGAGCTGAACTGAGCCAATGAGCCCAAGCAACAACAGGATTAATTTTCATGTGTATGGGTATGAATGGGGAATATTACTTACACTAGTCCTTATAGCCAACCTCGCTAGCCTGTCCCTGGAGCATCAGTCCTGCCTCCTGGGGAGCTCTGGGCCATCACCTGAAGCTCATGTTGTCTTTCTGGCTGATGTACAAACCCCACTGACCTTCCTGAAAGCAAGGTCTTTTTCTTGGCCATTTGCCTCAGCTTTAGATAAGGACTTAGCAATGCCTTAGCTTTAGATAAGGACAAGCTGATGTGGGAAGATGGCAGCTTCCAGGTCCCACTTCACCAACCAGACATGATGCCTTCACTACCCCCATGGTTCCTATGCCAGACTTGTCTTTGCCACAGACAGACACTCCTGCACACCCCGGTTCCTGCAGCTCTGTGGTGCATGGCCATGCTGTGGCAGAGAGCCGATGGGCTCCCGCACTGTGGGGCTTTGTTCTGCACTGGGATTTGAGCTTGGCATCACCCCACACCAGGCAGCTAGGAGGATGCATTTGAGTAAGAACAGGGACGTATAAACATGAAGAAGGTTTGGTTTTGCTTGATTTTTTAAAATAATCTGAAATAAACCTTTGTAACCCCTGCCATGGCTCAGTGGTTTGTGATCAGCAACAGGCAGTTCAGCCTGGCTGTTCCATGGGGGCAGAGCCCCTCAGCCACATCTGCAGGTCAGGCTCTGCCCGAAGGTCTCAGCCCTTGCAGCCTGTCCAGTGCTGAGACACTGTCACAGCTCTGTGTGCTCTACCAGCCTGGAGACAACCTCAAATAGACCAAGGTGGGCTGGAAACCTCACGCCAGACCCAGGCCCACCTGGAGGTGGAGGAGCTCCAGTCGGCCACAGTCACCAAGCTTGTGCTTCCCCAGTGCTGGAGGCACAGTCACCCCAAAGCCGGGTGCAGGCAGCTCAAGCTGTTCCTGAATGCCACAGCCCCCAGCAAAACAACCTGCCAGCAGCCTCCACCAGGGCCCAGCTCTGGTGCTCAAGGGCAGCAGCGAAGCAGCTCACATTTGCTGCTGCAGTCACTGGCAGCTCAGACACCAGGACACACATCACAGTGCTCGGCAGCTGCATGTGACTGGTCCCAGCTCTCCAGTCCTTTGGGAAGCCTTCCCCTGCCCTGCACGTTCCATGAACACTAAAGAGGAGTGGCTGCAGGGAGCTGCAGTTTCTCACTGCCCTCTTTGCTCCTGCTGGCAGCACCAACTCTGCTCCATGGGTTTGCTCGCTCCCCAACACCCTTCCCTGCTCCAGCCTAACTCCTGGAATACCATGCTTGACTTAACACACCTGTTCCCGGCAGCACTTTGCTTTCAGCTCTTCCACTGGCTGCTCCCCATCTCTCTGCACAGGGCAAACCTGATTCCAGTTCAGAGGATGCTGTGAACCTCCAAGCCCAGCTTCCTCCCCAAGCCCATCTCCTCAGCACAGGGAACTCCCTCCTGTGGTGACTGATGTTCAGGGCCTGTCTATGTATCTCACATGGAGAAGGCACTTCTGGTTCCTGAAGCTGAAACACTGCTCTAAGAACCTGGGCAGCTCCCAGAATTCAGGCTGGGTTTCCTCTTCTAAGAAATTCAGCTGCAGCTGAATCAGAGCTGGACATCCACCAGGAGCAGACAATTGACCTAGTCAAGGTCTTGGAGTCTGACATGGAAAAACCCCACATGCCCCACTGTGTGCATGGGATTCGAGACAGTATCATTACCTTGCCAAGTAGTTATGGATCTGGATGGGCAATCTGGGACTAGCCAGTGACAGGTGAGCACTGCAGAGAGGGGCCCTGGGCACATGGTCAGCTCTGTTGCAGGGGAAGGGGACACCCCAGAGGCCACCCAGCTGTGGGACTCAGCTCAGGCCTGTTCAGGTAGGTATGAAAAGCCTTGCTGCTGTGGTGGAAGGGACATGGGGACTGGCGGGGCTCAGGAAACATAGGTGACACAGCAACAGCTCTACCCGCACAATTTAGCCCAGACCTGTCTGCGCCTGCAGTCTCAGAGCAATCCAAGTGCTGACTGTGACTACCATCATCACAGAGGGACCAAAGCTCTCTGCTCCAACATTCACTGCAGAGATTGTCTCAGGTTGACATTCACCACCTGCTCTGCCCTTCACCTCAGCCACAACGAGTGCAATCAGCTCTCAACTTTTATTGTACCCCCAGTGCAATGTGCAGAGGCCGTGGGGCTGGCAGCAATTCCTGAGGTGCCTCCACCACGCTCTCTCTGGCAGGATCAAGTCCTCTGAGCTTTCCAGAAGTGTCACCAAGTGCACCACCCTCACGGGCAGCATGGGCAGCGTCAGGTTGGGCAGACAAGAAGGGGTGAAGTGGGACACAGGCACGGCAGGTTATGCTCTGCTGGCTACTCCATCACGTCACCATACCTGTTCCTCCTCACCAGTGTTGCAGCGCCGTCCCTGTCTTCTGCACTAGGAAGGTTTTCTGCAACAAGAAAGTACAAGTTCCCTGGACCTCCAGCTATCCCGGTGGGTTTGCCAAGCATGGGCAAAGAACCACAGAGCTTTGGTGAAGCACGTAAAGCCTCTTGAAGTTGGCCTAACTTTGGGAGCTCAAGGTATGCATAGGAGAAAGCAGCGAGCAGCAACGAGAACTGTCCAGCAGCGGCTGTCTTGATGCCTCTCTAATTCTGCCCACCCTACTGGGCAGCAAATCCCTCCACACCTCAGTTGCTCTCTCCATCCCTTACCTTCTCCTTCCTCTTCCAGCAAACAAGCCTTTTGTGCTGGCTTTCGTGAATACCCAAAGCAGGCAGGGCAGAAGGCAGCAGTAAGTGCACCCAGCCCACATCACCAGCCCTGCTCAAGGAACCCACTGTGCCGGGTGCACAGAGGGACAGGAGAGGCATGAAACAGGGTAAGGAGCTCCACCCACGATGGGTGCTCCTGCTCACACCCCTTGGCTGCAGGGTGCCAGTGTGGGACTTATAATGACATTTTGGCAATGACACGGTCACCAGCTAAATTACAAGACAGGAACAGCAAAGTAATTATTGCAGCAGGGAAGAAGCAGGCACAACAAGCTTAGGCAAAGCAGCAGGAAGATATGACTGTACCTGCAGGCTGAGACACCCCATCAGTCATGGCGAGCTCTTGTGGGGACTTGCCTGTCTCCAGATATATCCAGAAGTTGGAGCATTTCTGCGTCTCAGCTCTGGTTACCACGTAGCTTCCGAGGGACCCTGCAGCTGGGGCGGCCGAGGTGCTCCTGGGAGTGCCAGCAGCACCACCGTGGGGACAGCACCTGCTGCCGCGAACCCTCCTGAGCCCTGGGGACTGGGGCACAGGGAGGTGGCTGGAGCCAGAGACGGGGCCCCGTAACAGTGGCAAACACCCCTCTGTACCGCTCGGGCTGGGCACTTACCCGCAGCCAACAGCAGGCTGCATTGCGGGCTGTATGGCAGCTTCTGCCGCGCCAACTTCTGCACCGCGAAGGCGGCCCCGCTGCCTGCCGAGACCGAGGCCGGGGTTACCGGACACGGCCGGGACGTCCCCGCTGCCCGCGGGGAGCGGCCAAGGGGGATGCCGGAGTGGCTGGACCGGCCCGTACCTGCCAGGAAGGTGCCGATGCCCTTCATGAAGGCGTGAGACTGGCAGGCCGCGTACTGCTGCAGCGCCTGCGGGGAGGCGTCAGCGCGAGGGCCGGAGACCCCACCCGGCTCCCTCAGTCCCGGCACCCCCACCCCCCGCACCCCCAGGCCGTCCCCCACGGGGCGTACCGGGTGCTTGGCGGCCACATCATCCTCCACGCGCCTCACGCCCAGGTTCACCATGGCAAGGCTACTGGGCCCGGCCCGGGGCAGGATCCGCCCCTTCCGCCCGCCCCTTCCGCCGCGGCCATGGCGGAACCGATGGGGCCTTTTATTGAGGTCCGAACCGGGACAGGCCGATTCCTCTGCTACTGTGGACCCGACGGCGCCGTCTAGTGAGAGCGGGGCGGGAGAAGGAGCAAGAGGGGGGCGGGCGGGGGTCGAGCAGCCCTGGCCTGAGTTGCTTCCTTCCGCAGTGTGACCGACGCGATGGAGGTCTGGGCCGGGGAGCTCGGTGACTGCCCGGCGCTCGGCTTTGTAGGTGCCAGTGGGGACAGGGGAAGGCGGGAGAGCCCGGGGCTGAGACCGGGGTACTGGCGGGGCAGGATGGATCTGGACCCAGGCTAGGCCGTGTTGGATGCGCTCTCCTCCTCCTCTCCCTCTGCGGCGGTGCCCGCCGGAGGAGCACGGCGCGATGCTCAGGTGGGTGCCGCCTCCCTGGGACCTCCATCGCTACAGGCACCCTCTCGCCCCGGCCTCCCCCCACCCTAGGCCCCACCTCGCCTGGGGCGGCCCCCCCTCTCTCCTGCTCCCCTTACCCCTGCGCCCCGCAGGGCCGCCCCGGGTCACGGGGCCGCCGCGCTGGGCCTGGGTCCGGGTTCGGCCACGCTGCGGCTGCCGGAAGAGCCGCAGTGCCCGGTCCTGACCCTCGCCCAGCTGCCCGCCGCCGAGGCGCGCAGCCAGCTTCAGGCGCTGGTCTTCGGCATGGCCGGCTGCATCGAGAGCCTGGAGAGGCGCCTGGAAGGTCCGTGGTGGGTTTAGAAGAGGGGAGGGCTAGCAGCTCCTGCCACCTTCATGGGATTGTCACCCCCACCTAAAGTGCCCTAGGTGCCCGAGTTCAGCCGCAGCAGGACAGGGCTTCACCCCAGGTGGTTTCTTCTCACCGGTCCCAGTAGACCGGCAGAAGAGCTGCTGCCCGTCACTTCCCTGTTCGGGCTGGCCCTTTTTCAAAGCTGGCCAGGGTCTGCACCAGACCTCTGCATGCAGAAGAGACCCTGCCTGGGCCGGGAGGACACAGTGATATGTCTCTGTGTAGAAACACAGCCCTTGTCCTCATGGCCAGCACCACGCTAGCATAATGTCAGAGTCACCTTACAGATATCTCTGTCTGAGGGATCTGGAAAGATTTTGCAGCGGCAGCAGTCTGGATGAAAGTGCTGAGAGGAGAATGGGGCTCAGTTTGGCTGTGGAGGGAGCTCACTGGGGAGGCTTGAAGAGCTGCATGTGGAATTGGTGGGGGGCCTTGTCACAAGCTTTGGCTCTGGCTCCTGTCTCAGTCGTAGTGGAGACATTAGCATCTTCCTGCAGCCCTGAGAAGAACACTGCCCAGAGCTAGCAGCTCTTCCTGCCAGGTAGGCACTGCCAGGGGCACCTGCCCTGCAATCTTGTGTCTTCTCCCTCCTGGGGGCTGGTGGTCCTGTATCCGTGTGCTCTCCAGGACATTCTGAGTGCCCTCGGCTGTGGCTGCTGGTAGCCACTCGTTGTCCTGGTGCTCTTCCAGGCAGAGCAGGGGCAGGGCTTAGTGTGGTGGCTCTCAGGGTATCTGGGATGCTCAGGTCAAAGGCTGGGCATTGCCAGCTTCAGAAGGAGGGCAGGCTTTCCTGTGTTTCCAGACTGGAGGCTGTGGTGGATCCATGGCTCCTTTTGGGAGAGGAGGCCAAGTCTGGCCCTTTCTTGCCCTCTGTGGCTGCTGGTCCTGCCAGGCTGGGCTCCCGGAGGCTCCCCCTGGCCATGGAGGGACTGGCAGGGCTGCCAGAGCTCCTGGGTAACCTGTAATCTGTGTCCTGCCTGCTCCTCACTGAGGCAGACCCCAGCCCCAGGAAGAATAAGGCTTCTGGCTCAGCTTTGCCAGCCAAAAGGAAGGTACCGGGGGAGTCTCTCATTAACCCTGTTTTCAAAAGGTCAGTGCTGGGGCTGGATGGTGCTCGCTGGGCACCCTGTGGGCTCTGCTCCGAAGTTACGTGGCAGCAGGGCTTGGGGCTTGTGACTCTGATGTTTCCTCCATCCCCTTTCAGCAAGAGGGCGCCATCTGGAGTGAATTTCGAGGACTCCTGATGGGTGCTGTCCTGTGCCCTGATGACAGCCCTATGGACCCCTATGTCCGAGTGAGGAGGTGTCCCTGTTGTTCCAGACCTGCTGAGCTCCTCGACCCAGGGAGACAACAGAGGCAGCAGTACCTGGCCGCCACCCCTCAGCTTTCCCCTTTGGGGGGAACAGAGGGAGCAGAGGGGACACCAGCATGGTGCGTGTTTCCCCTGCAGCTCTTCCCTGCTGGCAGGGACCCAGCTCCTGACCTCACTTACCATGAACTGGTGGAGTTTGGATGGAGCTTTGATACCATGGAATGGAAAGATGACCTGTGCTTTGCTTCTTGCTACTAAAGGTGTTTTTAGCCAGCTGCTCTCTCTGGGTGTGTCTGTCCATTCTGCCTCTCCCTTTCTCAGGAAGCCTTGGGCCTGTTTCAGCTGAACCCAGATGTCCAGGCCTCAGAGGAGTTCCCTTCCCTGCCAGCTTTTTGCAAGTGAGCTGACGGGTGTGTGGTTAGAACCTGGCCAACCCCTCTGGAGAGCTGGGGAGGGTGGACTCTGCCTTGCTGGGCACTAGGAGAGGACAAGGATGTCAGTACAAAGCCTGTTGAGGAGGAGCTGCTGGGGTGGTCACTCCAGACTCACACTGGTCTTACTTGCAAAGCTTTTATTGATTTCCAGGAACTCTGAAGCTTAGCTTGGGCTTCCCTGCTTCACACCCCCCAAGTCTGTTGAGACTTCCTAATAGTGAGTTTTGGGGGGGAACTGACCTTTGCCCATTGCCTGTGCTATCCCCCTCCAGCTCTGTTCCTAGGTCTCTGTGGCTGTGCCAGGTCCTCTTACCTGGTGCAGGTGTGAGGGCACCCTGTGGTGCCTGCTGCTCAGGTGGGTGGCACAGTGTGCCTGCCTGTGCAAGTGGCTGCAGGGCAGCTTTTTGTCCCCAGCTGTGCCCCTGCCCTCAGCCGGGCACAGCTATGGCACCGATGGTGCCCATGGCTGTGCCCCTTTGCCCTCATCCTGATGCCCCAGTGGCCACAGAGCTTGTCCTGGTTGTGAGGAAGGGTGGATGGTACAAGAGGGGCTGAGTGCACTGCAGATTGCTGCCAGCACCTGTGTGCCAGCGGAGGGAATTTGGGTGTGAGTGGCACAGCTCTCCTGAGCCCCTGCAGGCAGGGGCAGGGTGAGCGCTGACCTGCCTGTCCCCAGCCTTGGCCCTGCACCCACCAGGGCACATGCCCGGCTCACTGCGGTGCCCGGACCACGGAACGATAGGCTTGTATAATCTCCTGACTATTGGGGCAGGTGTATTTGAACTCCTTGGTTTCACTGGCACTGTTGAGGTACCGCCAAACGCCCCGCAGGTCCTTGGGGATCCCAAAGCGGCGGTAGTGCTGGCACACAACCTGTGGGTACAGATGGGGTAGACTTGCCTGACACTGTGCCAAGGAGGGCTCTACCACCAGGGCAGGCACCAGCTGGGAAGGGTGGCAGGGAGCCAGGACATTCGTGGCACTGCGCAGTGGAGGGCTGGCACTCGGGATGCAGAGAGGAGTGGGATCTGTGGGAGGGCATGGTGCTGGGCAGGGCTCCTAGGGAAAGGGATGCTGGGGGGCACAGAACTGAGAGAGCAACTGGGAAAGGAGCAGGGGCTTGCTGTAGGTGCCAAGAGGAAAGTGAGGGCATAGGGATGCCAGGGAAAGGAGAAGTCCATGGTGTTGGGACGCCCGTGGCTTACCTGGACAATGTTGAGCTTTGGCAGCAGGTTGCAGTCAGCTAGTGTGAGGTGGTCTCCGTCAAGGAAATGGCGCTGGGAGACCTGGAGGTGTGGGTCCTGGGCCAGCTCATGCTCCAGAGGGACACTCAGGTACTCATCCAGCTTCAGCAAGGCCCGCAGCAGGCTCCGCTGCAGCACTGCAGGGAGAGTGGCCAGGTTGCAGTACAGCCCTGCTCTGCTGTGGCCTCCTACCAGCCCACCCCAGGTGTCCAGGCAGCACCTGCCAGCCTCTTCCCATCTGGCTGAGGTTGGCACCTGCCTCTGCCCTCCCACAGGGACCTGGCATAGCCACACTGGCCCATGTAGAGAAAGGCAGTGCCTGGACAGACTCCACTGTGGACTGGGTGGGGAGACTGGGAAAGCTCAGTGTGACCAGGCCAAGCTTTGGGATGCTCCCCCACCCGCTCCTCACCCTCGTCCTGGGCAGGTACTGGGTTCTTGATGAAGGCAGAGAATTTGTGGAAAATGTCGTTCCCAGCCAGGCTTGACTCCGGGTACTGTGGGACCAGACTGGGGCACCTGTGAGGATATGGGCACAGCTGAGGCAGGTACCAGAGGCTGACAGGCTAATGTGCTGTCAGCCCCCTCATCCCTCAGCTTGTCCTGCCCTTCTCTGGAGGGGCCCCTTCCTCCTCTCAAGGCAGCACCAGCCACTGACATGGGGGGGCCCAGCTGGTCCTCCAGGAATTCCTCAATGGTGACCGTGTCAGTCTTGGGCTCGCCATTGTAGAGGAGGACGGGCAGCTGGGCACCTGGAGCGAAGTCCTTCAGCACGTCCAGCGCCCTGTGGGAGATGGGTACACCACTGATGCCTGGCATGTCCAGGTTTCTGCAGGGCACTGTGTGTGCGTGTGTGTGTTCATACTGTGCACGTGTCCCAAGCAAAGGGAATTCTGGTGGACTGGTGCACAAGGTGGTGCCCTCAGGCCCCTCCTGCCTCAGTGTGTGCCCAAGGAAATACCTGCCAATCTCCCCCAAGCACCAGTGGTCACCTGGGGAGGTACAAAAAGCTCCATGCATCCCACAGTGCCCACCCTTCACATCCCTTTCCAAAGTGTTGGGGACCTACCAACTCCCCACCCTGCACATGATCCTGGCCCCAGGGCTGGCGCCCCTTGGGAGGGGGCCACCACTCACCTCTTCACGTCCACAGTGGTGAGGGTGAAGGGCACCCCTTTCAGCAGCAGCACCATGAAGAGCCGCTGGCAGAAGGGGCAGTGCCCTACACTCTCCCCGTCCTCGCTTGCCTGTGGGCACAGAAGGAGAGGTCAGCTGCCCTTTCGCCCTGGCATGGTGTCAGTGGGGTCCGCCCCAGAGGGTACAGGGTGAAGATGATAGGGCACATGCCCCAGCCCAGCCTGGCAAGCAGTGCTGCCATCCATGGCACCTGCTATGCCTGGCAAGGTGCCAGCTCCTGGCCCCTGCCTGCTCCTAGAGCCTCAGTGCCACACCCCAGAGGAGCCACAGGGCACAGCAAGTGCTGGCCCTGGCACTCTCTGGGGACAAGGACCTCCAGGCTGTAGCAGCCTCACCCTGCCAGGGGGACAAGGGCTTGAGAGCAGTAGTGGCAGCAGGGGTGGCAGAGGACAGTCCAGGAGCAGAGATGTGCCAGAGGAAGGTGACAGAGGTACTGGTAGCCCTGTCAACCCCAGCCACAATCCCAGGTGAGCCCTGTCCTGGCACTGCTCTAGCCAGGTGGTGGCTGGGAAGGGGCTGGCAGGTGCAGGCAGATGCTGCGGTGCTGGCCTGCTGGGCCCTGCTTTCGGAGGGAACCTGGTCCAACCTCCCCAGGTTTAGGCCCCACAGCCCCTGTGCCTGCAGGGCAGAAAGCAGCAAGCAGTGTGCCCTGGAGAAGAGCCCAAGCTGCCCGCTGCCTATTCCCCGCATCTGCCTGCTGTCCCCTGCCTGCCCCACTGCCTGTTGTCAGCCCCATTGCCTACTCAGTGCCTGACCCGCTGCCCACTATCTGCCCCCCTGCCTGCCCAGTGCCCCTTATCTGGCCACTGCAGTGGGCAGGGGCAGCCCAGCCACCCTACCACAGCACTGCCAGGGTTGGTTGCCAGAGCTACCAGTGGCCTGGGACACTGACCAGAGGACCCCCCTCACCTTGATGAAGAGCTGGATTTGGGGTTTTTCGGCCATGCTGCGTGGTGGCTGCTGCTGCACTGCTGGCTGCACTCTTGAGTGCAACAGCTGAAACCACGGCCCCTCCCAGCCCACATTCCTCCTTGGGGTGCACCCGCTCCCACCCACGCCTGGCCCCTTGGCACAGACAGGACGCCCTGCCATGGGGCCCTGCCACCGTGGCTGTTGCCAACCCCAGGCCGGTAATGCAGCTGGTGGCATTGCCAGCTGCTGCCACTCCTGCCTGTACCTCCAACCACCCCACACTGCTTGAATGATGACAAGCACTGGGCACAGACCTGTGTTGTGCCCCCAGCACTCCTTGCCCCTAGCAGGATCCTGCACCCCCACCCTAGGCACTGCCACTCTCCTCCTCAGCCCAGGCCCTCTCAGGCACCTAGCCCTGCCATTCCCCCCCTGCCCCACTACACAGCCTCAATGGATTCAGTTATTATTTTTTATTTAAAACAATCATTATTTTCACATTTCATCTTTTTGTTTGGTAGCAATATACAGGCAGCTCCAAGATGTCCCCACCCCCAGGGACCCCACGCCCAGGGCTGAGCATGGCACTGGCACCATGCCCACGGCTGGTGGCCAAGGACGTGGAGGGGGAGGCAAGGCTGGAAGCAGGGCCAAACTCAATGACGTGAACAGTGTTAAGGCAGCAGCCACCCCTGCCCTAGGGTGCTACCTTCCCTCTCCACCCTTGGACTGACTCTAGCACAGTGACTGTGCCCAGGCAGCACTAAGCCCATGGCAGGTAGGCCGCCATGGCCACCCAGGCTGTATGGGCACCTCCACTGACCCTCAGAAGCCATGCAAATGATGGCATGGTGGCAGGGGGAAGACTGGGTGGACAGGGAAGACGCTCTGTGACTGGGGTGCCAGTGCCCTTCTGGAACCTGGAACAAGAGTGTAGTGTGGCAGGTATGGGGCAAGGATAAAGCCCAGAGCACAACAGCACTGCCCATCCTGGAGTGCCCCAGGGTGCCACCACCCTGAGGACTCAGAGATAACACTATCCCCCCTGATGGCAAATGGCAAACGTTGAGCTGGCTTGTCCCCCAGCATCCCCTGGGGAAGGCAGAGTGTGGCCAGCACAGAAGCAGGGGCACGCTGGTGGGGGCTGCCCCCCGTGCCCTCCAACCCATCCCAGATCCAGCCAGTTTCCCATATGCCATTAAAAAAAAAAAAAAAAAAAAAAAAAAAAAAAAAAAAAAAAAAAAAGGTCTGAAAAATCTGAAAATAGAGCTTCTTCTCCCAGTTTTCCCCCTATTGAAAATACTGTATATTGTATCACAATCCATAGCAGGTGGTATATGGGCCTGATAGGACCAGGGGGCATGGGGACAGCTGAGGTCAGGCCCTGTTCCTGTGCCCAAGTGGGGCCAGAGCCAGCCTCTTCCTACCTCCCATAGCAGCCAGCTGAGGTGCCTGGAGCTGCTCAGGGCCTCCAGCCAAGCCTGTGCCAGGAAGGCAGAGAGGGCATCAGAGCACACAGGGCAGACAGACCATGGCTGCTCCCCAAGAAGGTGCATAGCCACCCTGGGGGGGTTGCCAAAGACTGGCACCCAGCAGTGGCGGGGCAAGTCAGCCATCATCACAGGCCCACCTCTGAGCACAGCTGCAACTTGTTGAGAGCTGCAGGCACCAGCCATAGTCCCTGTGGGTGACAAGGCAGCAAGACCCTCTGCAAAAAGGAGGGGCACTGCTGATTGAAGGGATGCCTGCTGCTGGCCAGTGACACTGCCAGTCCCACTACTGCAGTCCATCCTTCCCTCCCCACCACCCCAGGCACCACTGCCAGCTGCTGGCACCCACTCGGACTGTCCCGACCTCGTACCTTAAGGCCACCCCACCACCAGCTTCCAAAGCCAAGCTGGGGTGCTGCAACCCCTCACCCAGTACCACCAGTGACCCAACAACAAGAACCTAGTGCAGCTGGTTCCTGGACAGAGCTGAACACTGAGGAACAAGTGTCAGGGCAAAAGTAAAGTGGAAAGGGACACAGCAGAAAGGTGGCAGAGCTGCAGCAATGCCATGTGATAGGGGAAGCAAGTGGTGAGGGCAGGCAGGAGGCAGGATCAGAGACTTGAGGGTGAGTGACATGATTAGGGGCAGAGGGGAGAAACAGCTGGTGCCAGCATGTGAAATACCCTGTGAAATACCCCTCTAGGCTGCCACGTGCCTCTGCACAGCACTGCTGCCTGGGGACAAAGCCAGTGCCCAAGGCCAGACAGGGCCAGGGCGAACAGACCCCAGGGTGGGCAGGATGACCCCCAGTGAGGCCAAGACTCCCAGTGACATCCCACTGGTGACAGAAATCGGTTATGGGTGAAGGACCAGAGCATCTGCCCAGTGGTGCCCAGGGCAGCATCAGCCAGGGGTGATGTGGAAGCGGCCATCCCTCTTCTAGCTCCACGGGGCCAGGCCTGGGGAGGTACCCCCAGCCAAGGGTCCCCAGAATGAGTGCAACATGGGTGTCCAAAGGCACCGCTCACAGGCCTGTGTGTCTCTGCCCCAAAGTGAGTGGGGCTGGCAGTGCTGGCACCAAGCCATGTCCTTTCCTTCAGAGTCTCCATCCATGGCATGTTGAGGACCATGCTCCCCATACCACGTGGTGATGCTGCTCCAGATGGTGGCTTCCGAGGTCCATCCAGGCATTGCTGTACCCACTGTGTCCTCCCTGGCATGTGGCTCCAGCTGTGGCAACTCCGCTCCACGGGGCAAAGGGAGGGGAGAGGCCAAAAGGGTTTGGTGGCTTGACAACTTGGTGGTCCCCAGAGTCTCAGCACAGCGTGTCCGTGTTGAAGGAGAGCTGAGCCTGAGCAGGGAGACAGGCAGGGCTCAGGGGCTGCCCACTTAGCCAGCATACCCAGGGCATCTGGGGCCACAGTGTGGCACAGGCAGCAGAGCAGAGAGCCCCCACCCCTCCCAGGCCCAGCCACTCCATTGTGTCACCTCTGTGGTGTCACAGCACACAGTCCCAGGGCCTGTGGCACAGACACAAGTGGGACCAGGAACACACAGATCTGGGGACAACCTCTCACCCTCTCCTCCTCAAAGCTGATGAGGCCTTCATCATCAGTCTCCAGGTCCTCCTGCTCCTCCACCACGAGGGCCCGCAGCTCAGTGGGGGCAGCGCGGGGGCGCAGCAGGCTCAGCACACGCTCCAGGGGTGACTGCAGGACACAGCTGGGGCTGGTCTCCTGCTGCTCCAGGTTGTCACTTTGCTTCTTGGCAAAATTCACAAACACCTGAGGAGGAAGGGGCAGGAGACTCAAGTATTTGCAAGCACCCCCACCCCATGCTTGCCAGGTCAGGACCCAGGGCATCCTGCCATGCTCCCCATCTAGCTCCAACCCCTGCCCCAAAGGCAAATCCTGCCCAGCACTTTGGCACTTGCCGGGAACAAGCATCCAGCTGCCCATGCTGTCCCCAGTCTTACATTGTCCAGTGTGGTTTGGCTGACAGAGTAGTCTTCAATGCCCAGCACATCCACCACCTGCTCCATCTTGCTGAAGACCTGTGCCAGTGAGATCTGGTCTGACTTCAGCTGGTACTGGGCCTTGGTGTGATGACGCTCCTGGGAGGTGATCACAGAGGGGACACTGAGCCCTCACTCCCAGACTCCCTCCCATCACCCGATGGCAGATGAAGGCTGCTTGTGCCTGGAAGTGGTGGCTGGCAGGGGACAGCATGGCCACCATGGGCAGCTCACCTTGAGGACAGCCTCAGGGAAGTTACGGTTGAAGAACCTCACCACCTCCTTGACATTGAGGCTGGACTTGGTGCGCACTGTGATCATGTAGCCATCACCGAACCTGCACAGGAACAAGGCACCGAATGAGGACCTGTCCCCTCATCTGCTCCCCCATGACTCTATGGAAGGGGACGATGCTCTCAGGCAGCCACTGCTGGACACCAGATCAGTGGCAGGGCACTTCAGTGACCCTGTTCCTGCCCACTTCTAAAGCAGCACCCACACAGAGGGCTGGTATCTTGTCACTGATGCCACATTGTTACCCAACCATGGGGGATCCAGCCCCCTCCTGCCCAGTAGCACACACAGGCTGCTGCCATGCAGGCATTCTGAGCTCCTGCCAGGCTCTTACCTGTTCTTCAGGTGCTGAATGCTGCCGAGACACTTGAGCCGCCCATTCACCATAATGGCCAGACGGGTGCAGAGGGCCTCACACTCCTCCATGCTGGGGTGACAAGGGAGGGTTCAGAGGAGGGCATCGGAGGACAATGCCAGGGCTATGGTAGGGGTAGGTGGAGAGCTGGGCCTCCCAGACCATCGCCCAAGTGCTGTGGCCCCACCACCAGGGATGAGAGAAGGCAACAGAGTGTGTCCCAGTATCCCCCTGCTCCTCATGCTAGGGACTGGGGAGCCCTCTCCCTCCCACACAGCACCCTAGGTGCTCGGAGGCATCATGGGCACAGAACTCCTCTGGACCTGTGAGATGTGAGCACCACGGAGCGACCCGTTTTGATGACGTCCAGGATGAGGTTCCAGAGGAAGCGCCGTGCCTTGGGGTCCATCCCTGTGGTTGGCTCGTCCTGGGGGATAGACAGCACCCTCAGACATGCCAGCCCTGGAACAGACCCTGCCACTCCCTTCCTGTCCTGAGTCTGGATCAGGCCACCATCCCACACTCCAGGAGATGCATGGCGTGTGGTGAAACAGGGGGTGGGTACCTCCCACCTGGAGTAATTTTTCTACCCTCAGGGCGCACCAGGAAGATGAAGGCTGGGTATCCAATGAGCGCAATGGCTGTGGATAGCTTCCTCTTGTTGCCCCCACTGTAGGTGCTGGCAGGCTTGTCTGCGTACTTGGTCAACTCCAGCTTCTTCAGTGCCCACTTGACCACCTGCAAGGCATGAGGGACTGCTGTCATCCTGCAAATGCCACAGGACTGGCAGAGCAGGCAGGGGTTGGGCTCCCTGGCACATCAGCTGCTGAGGGGACTACTAGCCAAGTGCCAATCAGGGAAGCCCCATGGCAGCCCCTGGCACAGCCATGAGCACTGGTGGGGACCTGTGAGTGCATGTGCCTGGCCCTGGCAGCCCATGTGGGCACACTGCTAGGGTGGCACTGTCACAAGAGCAGCAGCACTGGCTCAGGCTGCCACTGCTGTCCAGTGAGATGCCATCCCTCTGGCACAGCACCAGCCCTTGGATGCTGCCAACTGATTGCCCAGAGCCCTACCCGCTCCTCATCCTTCCATGGGATGCCACGCAGGCGGGTGTAGAGCTCCAGATGCTCCTGGGCCGTCAGCTCATCAAAGAGCGCGTCGAACTGGGGGCAGTAGCCCAAGCTCTGCTGGACCTGCAGGAGCTCCTTCAGGATGCTGTGGGAGAGGATTGAGGGTTTGTGGGAAGAAAGAAGTCTTTTTGTGAGGACTGCTGCTGAGCCCTCTTTCACATGCCTTTACACTGGAGCATCTTCGCCCAGGTAAAACCCCACTGGGCAGCCTCAGCACAGGGCCACTGTCTCTTGGCCCACATCCCAGGTTGATGGTCACCCAGGAGGACACGAGGCTGTCGAGTCCCACTGGGACACACAAGCTCACTCATGCTGCTTTATCCTGGGAGCCCTCCAAGCAGACCCCATCCCATCCCCAGGAAAGCAGGCAGCCCCCAGGCCCCCCCTTACCTGTGTCCGTTAATGAAGGCCTCTCCACCTGTGGTGCTCTCATCCCCTGTCAGCATCTTGAATGTTGTGGTCTTGCCTGCACCGTTGACACCCAGCAGCCCAAAGCACTCCCCGGGGCGCACACCCACACACAGCCGGTCCACAGCCAGGATGCGCCCAATCTTGCGGGACTTGTACACCTGGCAGGCAAGTGGAGGGGGACTCAACACACCAGAAGCCACCTGGACCCACTGCCCCACCCACGTCCCTGGGCTGCGCTGGTCCCTGGAGTCTCCTTGCAGCCTGACGCAGCCCCCACCTTCGTGAGGTTCTCGATCTTTAGCATGTCATTGTCAGCGTCACCACGCAGGACCCGGTGCCTCTCATTGGCCACATCAATGTCATCCTCAATGGGTTTGGTGGAGACGGGCAGTCGCCTGTGGGAGGGGGCAGAGGCAGGGGGGAATGTGGGACCAGGAGCTGCACCCCTGACAGGACCAGGCAGCTCCCACTCAACACTGCCAGAAGGGCAGCCTGAAGCTCAAGGCTCCCAATGGCAAATCTTTACCCCAACATCCCTGCCCTGTGCCACACTCACTGGGGCTTCCGGAAGAAATTGTACTGGCACATGATGGTGATGAAGAAGCCAACAAAGCCTTCAATTGTCATGGCAACAAGCCCCCGTGTCACGATGTCCCATTCGAAGGGTGATTTCATTTTATCAAACTGCCCTGGATAGGAGGAAGAGCATAGAGCAGCTGGGGACACCTTCCTATGGAGACAGCTTGGTTGTCCCATGACAATGACAGCGCTCCCATGCTCGCCCACCACAGCTGGCCGAGCTGACCACAACACAATGCCCTCTCAGAGCATGGGTGCTGTGGAAATCATCTGGCAAGTTTTCAGCCTCAGTAGGATGAATCAACCCAGCTGAGAGTGGAATCACAGGGATTTGTCAAACCCTGACCCAAAACTGCCCCTCACAATGCCAGCAGCACCTGGATTATGTACAGAAGCTGCTCAAAAACCAGAGAGCAGAGGAGCTTCTGAGGCCAGGATGAAGCTGTAAGTGACAAAAGGCTTGTGTTGGTTGGGCAGCACAGCCCCCAAGAAACCCTGTCAGTAAGGAGAGTCCCTGCAGCCTCCATCCCTCCTGTCACAGCACAGATCCACCACGGCCCACCACAGCTATGCTATGCCACCACTAAGATCCACCACAGCCTCACCACGGCCCATCACAGGCAGTGGGCAGCAGTAGCAGAACCACACACTTCTGTCAGGGCTCACACTGTCCTCTCCCCATGGGGCTGCTATTTGGGATGGCCCAAGGAACCACTTTCAGAAATGCTGGCACCATGCCACAGCTGACCCCCAGCTGTGTCTTTTTCTGTGCCCCATCTAGTCCACCCCCTTGGCTTTTTACTCCAGGTTGCTCTGGGCCTCGGGACACCCCCATGGGGCAGGGAGAGGGGATGTGCCAGCATCATGGTCCCCTCCAGCTCCACATGCCCTGGCACAAGGGAAGGAGAGAACAAGAGGCCATACCAATCTTGGCATAGTATTCATTGATGTATTCATTGTAGGCCATCTCCATCAGGCCATGGCCCAGGTTGTAGTTAGGAAACACGAGGAAGCAGCTCTTCAGGTAGCTGTTCACCACCTTCAGGTCCTGTGGGGACAGCAGAGACCACAACCATCAAATAACCCTGAGTGAGTGGTGGGATCAGGATCCCCAAGATCCAGCCCAGTCAGGTCTCATGGCTGATCCTGCTGGAAACAGAAACCTCCTGAGGTCCCTCCTAGCCTGAGCTGCCTCACAAACAGAATGGCAACATCTCCCTTCCCAGTGGCCCTCAGCAGAGCTGTGAATGCCATACCTTGTCGTGCTCAAAGAGCTGCAGCAGAAACGTGGCGACAGTGGCTGTGATGCCAATGAAGAGATTGATGACGATGAGGAAGACGTAAGCAGAGCTGGGCACCTCAAACCAGAAGGATGCTGGGTACATGATAGGGGTGATGGACCAGCTGGGGAGGCGAGAAGAAGCAGCACACGTCAGTATGGCAGCAGAGGGGCCCCCAGCCTTGGCACTGCCCATCTCCATCCTGCTGTTCCCAGGCTCTCCCACCCCAGCCCTCACAGCCACTGCACTCCAACCAGCTATGGGAGCTGCAGAATATCACAGAATGGTTTGAATTGGAAAGGACCTTTCAAGGTCATCTAATCCAGTCCCCGGCCATGGGCAGGGACACCTTCCACTAGTGCTCCAAGCTGTCCAACCTAGCCTTGAACATTTCCACAGATGGGCAGCCACAGCTTCTCTGGGCAATCTGTGCCAAGGCCTCACCGCCCCCATTATGAAAAATTTCTTCTTAATATCTGGTCTAAATGGCTATCTTTTAGTTTAAAACCACCACCCCGTAAGACCCTGGAGGCATCCCTGGTGCCTCCTGACTACCCCCCTCTGAGCAACATACCCATAGAGCAGGAAGAGGGAGAGGACAGCAGGGAAGTTGGTGGGAGAAGTATATGCTGGGAGGTCAAACACGAACAGGATGATGATGCAGCACGTGGCTGGCACCAGGTAGTTTAGCTGGAGAAGACAGAAACTTCTGTGACTGCCCACTCCCTGGCACAGCTCCGTAGGCTTGGCCAGTGGGGCCACGTGTCCCGCTTACCATGTCCCACATGTAGTTGGCCAACCAGTAGATGACGGGGTCACAGCCACTCACAAACTGCAAGTGTTTGGCCTTGGTGGCCTTTTCAGCCACCAGGAATACCACAAAGCTGGCTGGGACGAAGGACATGGCCACAATGATGAAGATGGCAATCACCACATCTGTGCCTTGCAGGCTGGATGGGGAGCAAGGAGAGCATGGACTCCATCACCCTCAGTTGCTTGAGAAGGGCCACCCACCCAGGTGTGGGACAGTCACTGTGCACAGATCAGGGCATGGCACAGGGACTCCCACATCACAGCCACCCTGTCACTTGCCACCATGCAGCCTGTGGAGCAGAAGCCTTGGTCTTCCCATGCAACCAACAGTAAAAAGCCCCCTCCCTCCCATGGCACAGCCACCCTCCCTCAGACCCTCTCCTTGGACCTACAGGTAATCCAGGGACAGGCTGGCACTCGTTTTGTTCATGGGGTGATTGGTGACTGTGATGCCTGCAACAACAACCAAGAAGAAACATGGAAGCATGAAAACTGGCTTGGGACAGAGACCCCTGTCCCTGGTCTGCCCGGTCCTGGCTCTGAGCAGGATGGGTTTCCAACCTGAAGCTCAAGAGCAGCTGGGCTCTCTGAAGCAACTCAGCACCTCAAGACCAAGCCCTCCCCACACTGGAGAGCACCCATAGACATGTCACAAGTCCAGGCACTTCCAGGCAGCACTTTGGGACATTCCAGCCCAGGCCTGGCAAAGAGCTCATCCCAGCTGTCATATCTCAGAGCTGAGGTGTGTGAACCCCTGTTCCAGCCTGCTTGGCCCAAGGTGGACACTGCACTTTGGAGCCTGGTTGGACCATACCCTAATGCTGTTCCTGACATGCTCCTGCCCTCAAGCACCTGCAGATCCTCACCATAGGCAGCAGGGTTGCCCTTGCTCTTGGGCAGGTTGGCTCTCAGGATGGCGTTGTTGAGGGCATTGAGGTAAGTGGGCATGCTGTGGTAGCCCTTATTGTTGTAGAAGACCTGGAGGAGGAGAGAGGAACAGTGGGACATGGCAAGAGAGCTGGGCCCAAACATGTACTGGGAGAGAGGGATAGGATGGGCTGGACAGCCACCCACAGGGCAGGCATCCTGTGCTCAAGGCAGTAGGGAGAATAGCCCATTGCTGACTGTGCTGGGCCAGACCTGTTGACCACTCCCCTGTGGCTGGAGCCTCCCAAAGCACTTGGAGAGCAATGCAGAAGAGCAGTCCCAGGGGCTCCTTCTGCCCTCTTTCCTCCCCACCTATCTCCCCTGCCCTGAGGTGCAGTGCTGTCCCACCTGGGCCGTTCTCCGCACAGCAATCTTGCGCACTGTGGCTGGAGCTCTGGCTCCGAAGGAGGCTGGGATGGATTTCTGGACGTTTCCAAACGTGAGTGCCCCATATCTGTGGGACAAGGCACTGCTGAGGAAGCTGCAACTGCTGTCCCCTCACCTCCAGGGGTGGAACCATGCTTGAGCATGTTGCTGACTCCAGCCAGCACCCTGGGGCAGGTGTCCCCAGACCCCTGGTTCTCACCCCTGCTCTATGCTGCAGGACAGACCCTCCCAGAGTCCCCTCTTGCCTGTGCAGCCGGAAGCGGTCCGAGGTGTAGAGCAGATACTCAGAGACGTTGCGCCCTGTGATGTCTGTCAGGATGTCCCCTGTCACTACCTTCATCTGTGGAGGATGGCCCCCCACGCCACTAGGGCAGGAGAAGCCAGTCCCCTGCATGGAGCACGTGCACTTGATGGGCTCATGGATGATGCGGGGCAGGGCAGGGGCTGAGGTCACTGTCCCTGAGGAGCAGAAGGGGTGGCTCACAGCCAGGCTCCTGCCGGCCCCAGCTGCTGGGACAGCATGAGGGTGGAGCGGCTGGGCAGGCAGGGTCCTGGTGACCAAGAGATGAACACACAAAAAGCTTTGGGGGGACAGAGATTCAGAGACGGGCCATGAGGTGTGGCTGAAGAAAGAAAGGGCTGGGGACCATATCCAGCAAAGGTGACACAAGGCTGGCCACGGGGCTTTGTGACAGTGTCACCATCCAAGGAGCTCTACTGGCATGGCTGGGGTTCAATGGGGACAGTGTTCCAGGGTCAAAGCCACAAGTTCTGCCCAACAGAGCTCTGCTGTGTGGCCAGGCCAGACTAACAGGTACTCCCAGAGGTCCCTGGAGCCACTTCTGTGAGGAGAGGCATTGTCTCCCTGCTGGAGACAAATCCCAGACACAAGAGCACCCAGCATTAGGTAATACCTTTAAGGGTGGAGAAGGTTGTGGAGTTCCAGGCATGGAGCAGGTCCTCATCCACTGACATGGGGTAGTCAGAGGGAGCCGGGGACGGAGGTGGTGGCACAAAGTTGGAAAGCGGAAGGCCCTGGGTGAAGGAGTCAATGCACATGGCATCAAAGTACTTGGCTGCCAGCATTTTGGACTCATTGCTATTGAGGTTGAGGGTCTGCATGGGCTGGTCCAGCGTGTTGTTAAAGGGTGTCTTGAGCACGCAGGTGGCCCCCACACCAGAAGGCAGATGGAAAGTGTTCACCAGCTGCTGAGGGCTGGCATCAGGAGACAGCCTAATGCTGCAGGAGCAAGGAGTAGGAGACACAGATCTCAGCACCATGGCCATCTTCTTCCGGGACCTCCCTGAGGCCTTGGCACTTATCACGGGCACACACAGCCTATGCCTGGCATGACTGAGCTGCTAGTCACAGTGTCAGGGCTCGCACATGTCCCAGAGACACCTTGGCCAGGACAGAGATTGCTTTCTATCAGGGGACATGGCACCAGCCAGGCTCTGCTCCAAGCTTGAGCCAGCCCTGGCGCTAGGCCTACTCTGGGCTGCCCTCCCCACTTGCCCTCTTTACAGTCCCACAGATGGGCCTTGGCACGGGCTGCTGGTCACCAGCAGTGGCAGCTCTCACCGGTACTCATGCCGCTCCTCGTTGGCGTAAGGAATGAAGTTACCCTTGGGCTGAGTGTAGTTGTGGTACTGGGATGGCGAGAGGATGAGGGGTGGGAGGTCACCTGTGGGGACAAGGACAGGACCTTGCTCATACCCACACCACCACTACACACAGGGAGACTGTCTCAGCCTTGTCCTCCTGCAGCCAGTGGCCACACTGGGAGAGGCAGAACAGGTCGCCCAGCATGCAGGTAGGTAGGTGGCTTGCATGCACCTATTTCGGGCACGGAGAGCGCCACTGTCATGGCCACGCAGACAAAAAAGGCAGGCAGGAGGATCTGCGAGAAGAGGGCCTTGGTGTTGCGCTTGGCGCAGTGGAAGCGTTTGACGATCAGCCCATGGAATTGGCGCAGCTTCAGCCACGAGCCTTCCAGCTTGAAGCTTCCCCGACCTGCCAGGTCACGATCCTCTGCTTCCACATCTGCTTCTTGCTCTGGGAGGGAGAGGGACATCAGCCCTCTGGCACAGTTGCTCCCACACCTGCCTGGGCTCCCACGAAGCTGAGCCAGACACCCAGCCCAGCTCAGCCACCCCAAGGGTAAGGGCAGCACCCAACCCCAAGTCTGCCACTGAGCCAGAGCAGCGGTGCAGTCAGGAGCATGGTATCTGGCTGGCAGGTTCCTCTTGGCCCCAAAAGGAAAATTTAGACAATAGTTAAAAAAAAACAACCTAATTTGGTGCTTTTTTCTAGGACACCTCCATTTTCCCATCAGCTCTGCCAGCTGGTGGGGGGGGTCAGCACAGTCAGGAACAGGGGACAAGACACAGGTGGGAGTCCCAGCAAGACAGTGGGAGCTCTGTCACAGCACTGTCCCAACTCTGCCTCCCACTGCCCTGGTGGGAGGAAGAGGTGGCACATCCCTAAATTAGTCACACGACTTGTGAGATAACCCAGAACAGGATCTCTGACTACAGCAATAACCTCGAGGCACCTGCCTGCACCCTCTCTATCCAGCAATCCCAGCATCCAGGCGGGGAGAGCCCTGCACCTGGGGCAGGGTACGACAGGTGAAGCCATCACCTGGAAGGTGATTCTGTGCCCAAGGACCAAGAGGAGAAACCCAACTGGTGACAGTGTGGGAAGAGGCCATGTTAGTGGGGCAAGTCTGCAAGGTGGCACTGGAGACCCACAGGAGGCAGAGGCAGAGCCAACACTGGCTGCTCTCACTGGCTCCACACCTTGGCATGAGACCTCATGCATACCCTATCAGCATGGGGTGCAAACTCATGGAAAGAGCCTGCTCCTAGCCCTCCCACCCAGACTGTGGCTCTCTGGTTGCTGTGTTGCTGGATGCCCCATCAACCCCCTCCCCATGGGCTCTTGTCACAGCAGTCACAGCCACCCATCTCAGTCACAACCAGATACCCTGAGGTATTGGGTCAGCTCTGCCCACCCTGGGCGAACCCTCCATGTCCCAGCTAAGTGCCTCCCTCAGCCCCTGCCACTGGCCAGGCACCAGCAGCACCAACCTTGCAGACTGATGTTATCGGGGTCCTGCCGGTTATCGAACAGGGGCACGTAATCCCCAAAGAATTCAGAATAAGCCCCACCTTCATCGCCACGCACGGAGCCCACCGAGGACGCTGAGCGCAGGGATGCCTGCGACTGCGCCAGCTTGGAGCAGGTCACCAGGTTGCTGAGCTCCACCTCGGGCTTCTCTGGCATGGCTGCTTCAGCCAGGAGCTCCCCATTGGCTTCAGACTTTGGGCCCAGCTCAGAGGCAGGTGGCTGCAGGGCATCCTTGGACTCCTTCACGTCTGGAAGAAAAAAATGTGGGTTGCCACTAGCCATGCTACTCTACACTGCAGCATGGCACCAACTGGGGATGGATCATACCAGAGAATCACAGACTGGTTTGGGTTGGAAGGGGCCCCATCTCATTTCAGCTCCCTGCCAAGTGCAGGGAGACTTTTCACTAGACCAAGTTGCTCCAAGTCCCATCCAACCTGGTCTTGAACACTTCCAGGGATGGTGCAGCAACAGCTCTTCTGCACGACCTGTGCCAGGGCCTCACCACCCTCACAGGGGAGAATTTCCTTCTAACATCTAATCTAAACTTTTCTTCTTTTAGTTTAAAACCATTCCCCCCTTGTTTTAACACTATCTGCCCATTTAAAATCCCTCTCTCTCATTTTTACAAGCCCCCTTTAGGCACTAGAAGGTGCCATAAGGTCTCCCTGGAGCCTTCTCTTCTTCAGGTGAACACCCGCAGCTCTCCCAGTCTGGCTCCATGGCAGAGGTGCTCCAGCCCTCGGAGCATCTCCATGGTGTCCTCTGGAGACCTGTGCTGAGGACACCAGAGCTAGCCACTTTTCAGGGTGAGAGTAAAGCCAGAGTGGAGCAGAGGCTGGCTGCCTTTGGCTGGGATGGGCTCTGCTGGAAATCTCTCCTCCACTTGGGACAGGAGACTCCTGCGGCCACCAAGCCCAGCAAGACCACAGAGCCCCTCACTAGCCCCAGCAGCACCTTGTGTCCCCCCAAACAGCCGTACCCACGTCACTGTTCTCCAGAGACTGATCCTCCTCAGACACCTTCAGGAAGACCTCCTCCAGCGTGGTGTCCATCAGCCCAAAACTGGTGAGGTCCAGCTCTTCCAGGCTCTGCTCCAAGTGCTGTGGGAGCAAAGTGCTCTGTGAGGAGGGCAGATGTCCACATTGCCACAGCCCCGCGCCTGCCCACTCTGCCAGCCCCTGCAGGTACCTGGAAGAGCCTCTCAAAGCAGCCCTTCTTGACAGCCTCACTGGGCAGGATGTAGGAGAGCTCTGTGTTGGTGTCTGAGATGAGGAGGCAGGAGGCCACATACTTCTTGATGAACTGGGAGACACGAGGCTCAGAGCAGGGGCTGACAGAGGAGTGGCTCAGGGGGCTGTGGCCTGGCTCTGAAGCAGAGACAGTACCCATCAGGCAGTTCACACCTGGCCTCCCTCCAAGACCCCCAACATTTCCCCTACTCCCCAGTGCCACAGGGGCTTCCCTGTCACCCTGACTGGCCTGGGGATGGTCTTCTGCAATGTGGTTCACACTGGACATCTCAACCCACAGGGCAACCCATTGGCTCAACAGAACCAGCACCCGGAGAAAAATGCCACTGTGTAAGGTCTGGCCAAGGACCCAGCTGGGAAAAATTAAGGCTGAGCAATGGGGCCTCCCACACCCCTGCCCCATCCCTTCTGCCCTTCATGTGCCCTAAGGAGACTCAGGATTGGAGTACTTGGGTGTTGACCGCTCCTCTGCTAAGCTGAAGAAGGGCAGGTGCCATCTACTCCTTTAACAAACGGTCCCACTGCTCCCCAGACCTGTGCCATTCCTGGTGTCTGACTGCTTCTTCACCACTGTCAGCTTGTAGCCATCACCATAGGTGCTCTTGAGGAACAACGGAGAACCACAGCACTTGAGCTTGCCATGGGAGATGATGGCAATGCGGTCCCCCAGCAGGTCAGCCTCATCCATATGGTGTGTGGAGAGCAAGATGGTCCTCCCTGATGGCAGCACAAAGCCTCAGCAGAGGGGCCGCAGCTGCCACAGAGGAGCATGCTAAGCCCTGCTCAGCTCTGCTCACCTGGCTTGTACTTGAGGATGAGGTCCCAGATGGCCCTTCGGGCATACGGGTCCACACCAGCTGTGGGCTCATCCAAGATAACAGCTCGCGACCCACCCACAAAGGCAATGGCCACCGACAGCTTCCTCTTCATGCCACCCGAGAGAGTCTGCACTTGGCAGTGCCGTTTATTGGAGAGTTCCAGATCTTCAATCATCCTGGGGACAGGGCAAAAGCACCAGTAATGCTGTGGGGGCTGTATTGGTGCCCAGTGCTAGTGGGGAGTATGTAATGGCTCTTCCCCACATTGGATCTGCAGCCTTCGGCTGCTGGGACTGCCCAGCTGCAGTCAGGCTATGAGAATCTTCTGCCTTCTTCCACAGCCTGATACCCCAAGGGTGGGAAAACAGTTGGTGGAGCTGCTCCAGGGGAAACCACCAGATCGCCCCCCATAGCACAGCCCGCAGGAAGGAGACTCACTCATGCCAAAGGCATGGATGAAGACAAAGGAGCTGGAGGGTGCCTACTTGTCCATCTCCTTGCGGATCTCCTCCTCTGCCATGCTCTTGAGCTGTGAGTAGAACCAGAGATGTTCCTCCACCGTCAGCCTGTCAAAGAGCACGTTATGCTGGGGACACATGCCCAGGTTCTTCCGGATCTTGTCCATCTCTGTACGGATATCGTGGCCATAGATGGTAGCAGAGCCCGATGTTGGAGGGAACAAGCCAGTGAGAATGGACCTGGATGGATGGAGAAAGGCAACAGTGTGAGTGAGCTCATATTGGCCCCAGTCTGGCCCCAATCCCAACACCTCTGGGAGCATCTGCTGGGCCCCAGGCAAAGCAGTATCAGCACAGGGCCAGGAGCCTACTCCTGTCCCATGTGTGTGCCAGCCCCCCACCCACACTGCTGCCCTCTGGGCATGGTACCAGCTGCCACGGGCCCTACAGAGACATCCCAAAGCCCCTGCCTCACACCCTGCAGCTGGCCAGAGGAACATGGTCTCTGTCTGCTTGGACAGGCACTCACATGGTGGTGGTCTTGCCTGCACCATTGTGCCCTAGGAAGGACACAACCTGGTTCTCGTAGAGGTTGAGGCTCAGCTTGTTTAGCGCCAGCTTCTTGTCTGTCTTGTAGACTTTGGTGAGCTTGTCAATGCAGACGACCAGGGGGAGGTGGGTTGGCTCCTCTTCGATGCCCCTTGTCTCCTCTGCTGTGACAGTAGGATGGTGAGGAGCCAGGGGAGGGCAGGGAAGCCAGGCTTTGAGTGGAGTTCCCTGGGAATGAATCAACCCGCCTCCATCCCATGGTGGCTATGCTGGCTTGTGGTCCCTTCCCCTCTGCTTCTCGCCAATTTTCCCCCTCCCACACCGCAGTGGCAGCTCCCCGAGAGGCCACAGTGCTTGGCCCAGTGTCCTGCCCTGACAAGAGCACAGGGGTCCATGGCCAAGGCAAGACCCTGCAGCAGCGTCAGGGCCACCCTTGTGCCACGCACTGCCACGCCCAGCTGCCCTCACCCAGCCTCCGGCTCTCCATGGCACAGGCCTGATCCTCCTCCATGATGCTGAGGCGGGTGTTGCGTGACCATGGCCAGGTCCACTCCCAGGTCTCCACGCGCCCATTGCCCAGCCAGTAAGACTTCTGAAAAGGGAAGTACCAGGGCCGTGGCAGGCCGAACATGCCTGCAACCACAGCCCCAGGGTGTCAGGGCCAACCCTACACCCAGGGCCATGCAGAAGCTGCTGAGGACCGGGTCAGAGCTTGGCATGGGCATGGGTATTTTCCCAGGTCAGGTCACCACTGCAGGGTGGGGGCTGTGAACACTCCAGCCAGTTGGGCTCAGGCTAGCTCTGTGGGCAGTGCCAGGAAACAAATTCCTTTGGGATTCAGGTTGGGTTGGCTCATGCTTCAGCTTTACAATGAAAAAAACAGGGAGCAACTGAGATGCTTCCACAAGGTGGGGGGATAAGGGGGATTGGTGGACATCTGGCTTTGCTACAGCCAGCCCCTGAATTGAGACACCTGGCTGACACCAGCAGATAAGGACACATGGGAAGTGTCACCCAGCAAAGAAGCTCCTATAAGGTCTGGGGTGCCCTCATGCCCCTCTGCCCACACGTACCCGGGTGCACGGCCTCAATGTACCACGTGAGCACCCCATACACCATGGCATCCACGACCAGCATCATCATAGACAGCAGGAGGTTGAAGTCATCTCCTTCCACAGGTGACTGGCTGAAGGTGTGCCACTGGATACCCACGCCAGCCACCTCATACAGCGCAAAGTACTTGGAGCCCAATCCAAAGGCAGTGGTGGACATGAGGGACTGTGAAGAGGTGGAAGGAAGGGAATGGGAGGTCAGCAGGAACCACAGGCCAACTCCAGAAGAACAGGTCTGGGTGAATTCCTACCTAGTGCTGCCCCACCCAGCCCCATGGAAATGCTCCTGGCCCTGAGAGGCACCAAACTTTCTGGAGATGCCTCCAAAGCCCCACAGGGAGTTGGTTCATACAGGCAATGGCTTGCCCAGGGCTTGGTGACAGCTTGGTGGCTTTGTACTGGACATGAGGTACCTGAGGCAAACCTGGGACAAAGTGTGTCCCCCCAGCTGCTGCAGCCAACTCACCGCAATGCACTTCTCAAAGGCCGTGATCTTGTCATGGGCCACCTCCTCCCGGATGGCCACATACATGTAGGGCACGTAGCTGAGGAAGTAGATGATGCCACCACAGGCAGAGGCCAGCTTGGCCTTGGAGTAGAGCACCGACACCAGAAAGCTGCAGGGAGGACAGCATCTCCTTGGATCCCACCCCACCAGGACTTTCCCCACACCATCTAGTTTTGGTGGTGTTGAGGCAATAAATTGGCTCCCCAAATCAGGTGCTTGGAGGGACTTGTGCACCTCCACTGGCCCCTGCCCACATAGCTCCCAGCACCCTCGCTTCACGGCACAAGAACGTGGCACTGTCCGCGCCCCTTTACTGCCCAGCACAGACCAGGCAGCTCACCAGAACATGATGGTGGCCACAGCATAGATGGCAAGGAAGAGCCATATGATGAGGACGTCGCTATGCATCAGGACCTTGCCGTACTTGAGAATGGCAGTGAGTGCTGTGACCGAGATGGAGAGCTGGACAAAGCCAGTGATGAACCAAGCCACCCAGTGCACCGCATTGTTCAGGCCCATCATCTTCATCACCTGTGAGGCCAAAACTACTCAGCAGGACTGTCCCCAACCCTGCGCACCCCTGCTTCCATTCTCACTGGGCTGGGAGGGCAAGGGGTAGCACCAAGGGAGCTACTGGGAGTGGGCAAGACACAGCACCCTCTATTGGGGTACCAAGGAGCTCAGTTCCCTCCAGTGCTGGCCAGGGATCATCTCATGCTGGGGACACTCAGAAGGACCAGTTCCGCCCAGGGATTTTGGATCTGCATCTGCCCTAGTTCATGTAACCCAGAAATACATGGAAGGTGACCAGGGACACAGCACAGAATGTAGGGTGCAGATATGCCCACTCCTCCCCAAGAATCTCTTCCACCATCCCTACCTCTTTCAGGCGATGCTCCTTCTCTGTCACGATGTGCTGGATCATCATGGCCACTGAGTAGACCCAGGAGATCACCATGCAGAGGGGCATCATGTGCTCGATGACAAAGAGAAAGCTGATGGGGTAGAGGAAGGGAGAGGAGAACTGGATGGTGGCACTGCCACAGAGACCTGCAGACTCTGGGGCAAGGGGCTTTGGGGGGGCTCTCGCACTGCTCAGGGACAAGCCAGCTCCTCCTTAGTGCCCTAAAAGAACTCCTCCAGTGAGTCCACAGGACAATCCAGTGTCATGGCTGGCAGGCCTTTGCAGGCAAGTAGTAGCCACAGGCTCCATCCAGGGCCCTGCCTACCCTGGTGTGGACGGGGCCCTCTCCAACCTCCTGCCCAGGAGTGTTGGTGGCTCTGGGACTTCTACAGGTGCTGCCTCCAGACCACTGTAATCCATAACCACCAACAGATCCATGTGCCATTTCTTTACTCTCCCCTGCCTTCCTGAGCCTGGTAGTCCAAGGAATTGGACTTAACTGGTTGCTCATCACTCCCAGGGTCACCAATCTCATTCTGGCCCCCAAACTTGTTCTCTTTTCCCAGCTAAAGTACCCTGGCCTGCAAAGTGGAAGGAGGAAGGTCCTGCAGGTGAGCGTTACTCACTCATCCCGGGTATAACATGGGTACGGGAACATCTGTACATAGTTGCCAGGCTCCACCACATCGTGGCCAACAAATGTGTTGATGAGGGCACGCTCCATCATGTCTGTGGAAGAGAAGGAGAGGCCAGGCTGAGCGCAGAGAGGCCAGAGCCACGGGCAACTGTGTCAGGGCACTGACACTCACCCTGGATCCAGACAAAGCCGTAGAGGAAGTAGAAGCGGCCGCCAGTGTTGGGGCCAGGCCGCCAGTATGCCCGCCGGATCTCGTTGGTCTTCTCTGTGAAGCTGGAATTCTGCCGGATCTTGTACATGACATGGGGAGGCAACGAGCCATCCCTGTTGGTCTGGAAGATGACGCCTGTGGGCAGCAGAAGAAGCAGGGAGTCCACAGGGGCCAGCCACATCAGCTAGCCCACAGTGACAGGCAGGGATGGGGAGGGCACCATGAGTGTTGCCATGGATGAGACGGGTGGCATGGCTGGGGATGTGAGACACCCATGGGATGCGAAGGTACACAGACAGCAGGCCATGTCAGTCGGAGCCAGGACAGCAGCATAGGGCAGAGGATGGGCACCATATTCAGCCCACTCATCCACCCAACACATGCACCAAGAGACCCACATCCTGAAGCCAGTGGCTCCAGGGCACAGCTAGAGAAGGGCAAAGTTTCAGGGACCCCTGAGAACAGTTGGTTCCCAGGGACATACTGGCAAAGACTGTGACATTGTCCTGATAGGCCTGGTTCAGCGTGTAGTTGACAATGCTCTCCTCATCCGGGAAGCCTTTGAAAATGTCCACACTGACCTAGTGGGAGGAGAATCGTAGAATCACTAAGACTGGAAAAGCCCTCCAAGATCACCTAGTCCATTAACCCAAACACTATCAAGCCCAGCACTAAACCATGCCCCCAGGTGTCAAATTCACACATTTTTTGAACACAGGGGTAGTACCACTGCCCCGGGCAGACTGTTCCAATGCTGACCACTCTTTCAGTGAAGAAATTTTCTGTAAAATCCAACCTAAACCTGCCCTGCTACAACTTTAGGCTGTTTCCTGTTGTCCTGTCACTTGGGAGAAAAGACCCACTTGGCTGCAACACCCTTCTAGGTAATTGCAGAGACTTAGAAGATCCCTCTGAGCTTCCTTTTCTCCAGGCTGAGCTCCCTGAGCTCTCAGTCCCGCCTCATCAGACTTGTGCTCCAACACCTTCCCTGGCTCCTCTGCCCTTCTTCTGGACATGCTCCAGCAGGCTAGTGAGATCCCAAGGCCCTGGAAGGGTCTAGTACACAAAGCTTGCAGATGGTACAGCATGCACCATCCAAAGCCAACCCCAGCCCCTGAAGTCAACAGTGTGTGAGCACCTCTACCCTAGACATCTAGCCCAAAGCTCTCAACACTGCAGGAGCCACCACCTTCCCCAGAGCTCCTGTCCCATGCTCTTAAAAAGGTCTCTGTGGATCTGACCCTCTTCAGCCCAACAGAGCCTGGCTGTTGGTGGTTCAACCTTCCCACAGGTGTGCTCCACCTCACCTTGGCCATGAAGCGGACCCAGCCACAGGCAGCATTGTCAATGGTATCCAGCTGCTGGAGTAGGATGCTGGCATTAGGCAGGGAAAAGTTGCCGTTGAGAAAGTTGTGAAGAACATCACTGTCAGAGACATTCAGAATCTCTGGGTGCTTGTGGAGGTCAGCGGTCAACTGAGACAGAGAGGAAGACATGGGAGGGAGAAGGTGGGGTATGCCTTGCCACTCAGGTCACTGTCCACCCCCACGGACACAGGCAGAACCCAAAGCTCCTCCTAGGGATGAGGAACAGTGTGCACACTGTGCAGGGATCCAGACTAGTCTCCAAAGGAGAAGGTGGATACTAGGGAGTAACCCATGAAGAAGTTACAGGGTATCTGGGGGGAGGACAACCCCTTCTCCACTGCCAGAGCAGTAAATCCCAGGCAGGCTCATCCTCACCACACTGTCCTACCTGCTGGAGCCAGTGGATGCGCCTCTGCAGCCTGCCCTCCTCCAGGTAGGCTCGGATCTCAGGGGAGATGTTCAGCCATGCCTTGGCATAGTGGGTGACGTTGCCCACAAAGGCGAAGGTCTCGTTGGCCTGGGGGCCAGGCAGAAAGTCATACAGTGGGCAGAGGCAGGGGCTTCCTGCTCTCTGGGATGACTAGCAGTCATGGAGATACCTGCCCAGCTCCCACTGCCTGTGGGAGCTCCCTGTGTCTGGCAGTCAACCTCTTCCCTGCTGCACAGCCCATCTGCAGAGCAGGGTGGTGGGAGAAGAACGACAGGGGTCCCAACCTATGCATCCTCACCTTCAGGATGACCTTGTCAACTTCGGTGCCCACAGGTGCATACAGGATTTTGGGGTTGCTGGTCATCAGATGCACAAGGAGGCCCAAGTTTCGCTGCTCCTTGCTGGTGAAGCCCAGAGAGCTCATGTTGCCCTGCTTCAGTGCCTCAGGCTCGATGGTCCTGCAAAGGGAGCTCAGGCTTTCTACTCTGCTTCAGGTTCAGCACTCCTTGCTGCAGGCAGCCCCCACCCCTGCCCGTGACAGGCCTTCAAACTGACTCCAGTCCCTGCGTGGTGCAGCCCAACACAGAGAGCATCCTTGGCTGCAGGACAAGGCTGCGGTACAGCACCCATCCTGCCTGCTCAGCAAGGGGTGACAACACTGGCCTGCGCAGGGAGAACCTGGAGTCATCCCCCAGTGCTCCTACCGGTTGTTGCCGCAAAGGATAGGCTGCAGCCCTGCCCAGAGCTGCACGAATGCTGAGAACTGCCCCTGGGGGTTGTCAGTGCCAGACGGGCTCTCCCCGGTGCCCTCTTCCTCCTCTGCCGTGGCATTGCCAGCTGTGGCATTGGCGCTGGCCCAGCTGGTGCTGTTGGCCGTGGGTGGCGCGGCCTTGCTGGCACAGGCTCCCCTGGGCAGCAGCTTAGCCAGGGCTGAGAGGATGTCCATGTCCTGGAGAACCTTCTCCATCTCCACCAAGTCCTCGAGGAGGGCACGGAGGCGGTGCTGTGTGGCTGTGCTGTTCACTTCCTCCAGCTTCAGCTGTGAGTATGCATGGACAAGGAGTTACTCATTACTGGGACAACAGGGTCTGCTTGCCTTTAGGAAGGGACCAATGAGGACCCCAGGCAGTAGCAACTCCACTTTCTTGGTTAAAGGGTTGGAGCTGTGCCGAGGTAGGGCCCTCTACTCATTGCCGTGCATCTGTGCCTATGAGGCAGTGAGAATGGTGGCAAATGCTCGCAGGGACTTGCATGAGGACACAAGATACCACTCAAGACAGGAAAGGTGGCCCTCTGCTCCTACAAAGGACACATTGAGCTTGGGTGGGACAAGGAGTGGGACCTCAAAGTCAGGCTTGAGCTGTGCCAGCAAGGGCTTTGCTGGTCCTGGGGAGAGAAGCTGGCTCCCTAGGGACACCTAGGAAGATGCTGGGGACACACAGTCCTATCCAATAGGCAGCGTCCAAGCAAGTGCTAGAGGGGAAACCACCTGGGATCTTACCATGGAACTAGGTGGGGGGGTACTCATGTCAGAGAAGAGTGTGACCAAGAGAAGCCGGGCCATTTAACTGTTCCCCATCCAAACACAAACACAACACCAGCTGAGTTTGAAAAAATCCTTCCCAAGTTTCATCCCTGCCACCAGCCTACCCCATCTGCCCAGTTCTCACCCTGCTGACTATCCTGGGGGTGTCCAGCTGCTTCTGGAGTTCGGAGGCCAGCTGGGCAAAGCGCTCCTGGCGGATGGTTTGGCTGCCATTGCAGGCCAGTGTCCGGTATGCTGCCAGCAGTGGCTGCTGCCTGGGGGACACACGCAGGAGGTGGTGCAGTCCCCCTGGGTACTGCTCACATGTCAGCTGCTCCAGCACTGGCCCGGTGAAGAGGACATTCTACAGGGCAGGAAGTTGTAGGGACAGCACTGCAGTAGCTGCTCTGGCAGAGCAGCCCAGGTTGCCCCATGAGGTGCTCACCTCCATCTCGGTGACCAAGGCCTGGGGGCTATCAGAGATAGCAGGTGCCACAGCAGTGCTGGTGAGGCCCAGAGCCTGGGAGAGCATGCGGAGCAGTGCTGGACGGTGTGGGGCTGCCACTGGGTCCCGCAGCACCCTGTGAACCAGCCCTTCCTCAAGGCTCCTCCAGCCACTGGGGAGACTCTTCTGCAAGATGAAGAATGGGGATGGCTGGTGGGATGGGGGCTCCCCCCAGGTCCCCCTTCTTGTGTGTCCCCAAGCATACATGAACAGCCCCACAGCATCCATGGTCTCCACAGGGCAGGGAAAAAAAGGGATGTGCAGATGCAGGGAGCAGGGGTTCCCTGCATGCCAGACGCAAGGGGGGAACAATTTCCCCTGCTCCCTCCACAGCCACCACTCAGGCAGTGCCACCTCCCACTGCAATGGTAAATGCAGGCATAGGTACTGGTGTGTCTCATAAAACTGGGGGAACTGGTGGCAGCATCAGAATGGACCTCGGCCATCCCTGCTGCTGCTCTGCCCCCTGACAATATTCTGTCATGGCCCATCTACTGGTACAGACACCCCCAGAACACCTGGGGTGGGATATGGAGGGGACAAGAGGACAGGCTCTACCCTACCATGTCCCCTGCATGCAGCACCGCTCCTCACCTCCAGCTGTGTCATCTTCTTTCTGGGGCCAAACCCATCCCACAGGTCTCGCTCATGGGTCTCATCAGGTACCAAAGGAAAGGAATCAAAAAACTGCCGGTACACCTGCACCAAGATGAGAGCACGACTGCCAGGTGTGCCAAAAGTGGAGCACCAGTGCTGCACCTGCTTGCCCAGCAAGGCCCTGGCATGAGGCGACAGGGTGTAGGACAAATCCAAGCTGGGTTCCATTCACAGGGTGGCACAGACCCCTGCAAAGCCCAGAGGTCACCCACCTCCTGCAGGTCAATGCTGGAGCCCAGGAGCAGCTCAGCTGTGCTGTTGGGGAGGGACAAGTTCTGCATCAGGAAGCGCCGCAGCTCACTCTGGTCTCTGGCTGCCCATGCCAGTGTGAAGCTGGACCCTGCCAAGGAACAAGGCGGGAGGTCAGAGCAGCCCACCGGCATGAGGGACAGGGCATAGCACTAGAGCTGGCCCTGCACAATGCAGCAACATGGAACAGTGGCAGGACACTGCCACACGCCATCACTTTGCTGGGTGCTGGGCCAGCTGGTGCTATCTGTCCCTGCCCGAACAGGTAAAGGGGGCAGGCAGACCACAACCCACCTGCTTGGCTGCTGAAGTGGGTCTCCATGGAGCTGGGCTCAGGGCTGCTGAGGGCCTCCAGGTGCCGGCGCAGCGACTCCAGCTCCTCCTCCAGTCCTGGATGCTGCGGGTCGAAGAGGCTGCTTTGCTCTACTGCCTCGCTGAGGTGTTCCAGAATCTGTGTCACCCTGCGAGAGCCCAGCACCACCCTGGCTTCAGGGACAGAGGGATGGGGACACCTTCCCCAGAGCTCTGGGGGAAAGAGCCCTTCAGGTGCAGGGGACAGCAGTCCTGTCTGAAATGGGGCACCACTGCCCTTTCCTGCGCACTGAATCCAGTGTGCTAGGGTTCAGAGGAGAGCCCCAGCACCTCAAGGTGTCTCCAAGGGCCACCTCCGTCCTCCTCCCAGCACTGAATACCTGGGAGCCCACAGCAGAACAGACTGAGGTGTCCCCTGCACCAAGGACATGGTGGTCTGCACCCAAGCAGTTTTGGGGGATGCTAGCTTCTGCCTCAGCCCCAGGGTGGCAATGTCAGCGTGGAAAGGGGCGGGCTCTGTGTGGGAGCATGAGGGGTGGGAGAGGAGGTGCATGGTGACGGCAAGACTCACGTGGAGTTGGAGTACTGCAGGAAGCCAAACTCATCGCGCTGGCCATCGGGGCACAGGGACTGCATGATTGGCAAGATCCCGGCTGATGTGAGCGGGGCCGCCGTGTAGAAAGCTGGAGCCAGTAAGAGGGCAGAAGAGGCCAAGGAAAGTGCAGGCAGCAGGGAGGAGAGGCAAAGAGGCAGGGAGGCGGAAGGGGCCACCAGAGAAACAGACACTCAGTTCAGAAAAGCACGCGCTGGGGTCTGTGAGCCCATGGGAGGCTGGCGGCCACAGTTAGAAGTCAGCAACTTTCCCACCAGGGCTATCCTGGCTGGTGACTCTGTGGGGCTGCAGGCAGCTCCACCACCCCTGGCTCCAGCTCTCTTGCCCCCACCCAATCTTCCCTGGGTGATGGCTCCCTTGTGCCCCACAACACTGCCAATTTCTGTCACTTGCCCCCAAGATGGCCACCAACCTCCTCCAGGCTCTAGGCTCCTGGCCCCCCCTCTTAGTAGCCTCAGAGGCAGTGGTGGATCTCCAGAGGAAAAGGAGGACAAATACAACAGGGAAAACAGATTTGTCACCTGCAGCTCCCAGAGCCCCCAGCCTCCCCCCAACCCAGCTGCCCCAACATACGGCGGCTGGAGGTAGGTGGAAATGGAGACACAGAGTGGGGAGATGGGAGAAACAAGAAGCAGCAAAGGGCTGGCAAACCTTCCCCCCTCCAATGGCACTGAGCCATCATCCCTGCTGGGACCCTCCTGTGTCCTTCCTCAGGCCAGGGCAAGCCCAGAATGCCACTGCCCGATGGGGACCACAGGCCGTCATCGGGCAGTGCCAGGCAGAAGCCCTGCTTTCGCCACCCTGCCGATGACCCTGTGGTTAGAGATAGGTCAGTGCTGTTAACAAAGCCACAATCGGTGGGCACTGGTGAAGATTGAGCTTCTGGCAGGAACAAGGAACAGGTGCAGCATGGGATAGGCCAGCAGCCTCTTGGGGTGGTGGAACCCACACTGGTGGCCATGCCATGGTTTGGTGATAAAGTCAGTGCATGGCATCTTGCTGGCCTTGAGGCTCTAGTGCCACATTCCAGCTTGTCCCAGCCATGAGGGGCCAAGACAGAGACCTGGTGGTGCTGCCAGGGTGGGAGCCAGCCCCAACCCCTTGGTGACTGGGCAAGACTGGGTGACCTCAGGCAACCACATGGGTGAAAAGGACCAAGCAGACTTTGCTCCAGGAAGCAGGCAAGAAGAAGGAGTAAGACAAGCCTCCATCTGGCCTGAAGTGCCCTATGCAGCCCAGGAGGCCAGGGACATGGCCACCAGTGGTCCCAGCACCCGAGGAACCCAGCACCAGCAACCAAGGGGGTACACCATCATGACTGGTCAGTCCCCAGGGAGGAGCAGGCAGGGGCCATACTATGCTGCCCAAGCTCATCTTCACCAGCTGTGGAGGAAGGCAAGGGGTTTACAGATGCATAGATTAGGCCAGAGTGAGTTGATCTAAACCAAGCTCTTCCTCCCCAGACTATGAGGCCAGCACTGGTAAGGGAATGGGGGGAGGCGCCCACCCGTCCCATCAACTTACAGACTGGCGCATGCAGTTGAGGCAATGAAGGGCAGGCGGGCAGGGGAAATGGTGGGAAAGAAAAAGAAAACATGAGCAAAAAAGAACGAAAACCCAAATGAAAAACCACACAACACAGAGTATATGCCAGCACCAAGGCGGGAGCCCCGGCAGCGCCTGCCACAGCCGGATGGCGCTGGCAGCTGGGCTCTCACTCGCCAGGACACACTGAAACAGAGGCATCGTCACAAGGGGTCACCACCAGTGCCCAGCATCTCCCATGGCCCTGCTGTGCCACCTGTACCAGGGCATCCACCAAGGTGGGCATCAATGGGCCCTTACAAGCTGACAGCTTCACTCCACTGCCTCCTCCCAGATGCACAGCCCGCAGCCACCAGAACCCAGGCTAAAGCTCCAGCTGGAATTCTCCCAGAGCCCTCAGCTCCAGTCCCATCAGTTTATCATCCTGGTAGACCTCTGAGCACACCAGGGTCAGGCGTAGGGCTTTCTGTAGGTCACTTTCCTCCCCACTGGGGAGCCCTTCCCAGAGCCACTCCAGCTGACTCTTGACTACTTAGGGAGACTGTAGCTGTTCCAGCACCATCCAGGTTGCCCTTTCCCATGCAAAATGTCCGTGCCCATGACAGCCACAGGCTGGTTGGTGCTGCAACCCCCAGGGGAGCCTCCCCAGGCTGGGACAGACTGCTATTTCCACCAGTCCTTGGCTGTAGCGCCTGCCCAGTACAATGCCCCCAAAAAGGCCTCTCTAGGTCCCCCCTGCCCCCAGGCTGGAGCACCTCCCCAGGGCCTCAGGGCGCCTCCCAAGTGTGGGAGTGCCCCAAGCACCGCCTTGCTGGGACTCACCTTCCTTCACAGGTATGGTCGGCTTCTTCTGCCGCAGCCCCAGGAGGATGAAGAAGAGCACCAGGGGGATGAAGATCTCGAAGGCCAGCACCCACTGGGGATGACACAGAGCAGAGGGAACAGGATGCTTAGGGACAGAACACAGCCACCTGGGAGAAGCACAGGTAGTACAGGGGTCCCCAGGCATTGGTGCAGTGCAGCACTGTGTCCACATATTGCAAATGGCTTGTGGCTCTGTCACAGCACAGCCAGTGGCAAACAGGTTCCTGGGCATCCCACAACCTCCTGCCTGCACCACCCTGCCCAGAGCACTGCAGGACAGGGCAGGGTACACAGAGGGGACGAATCTCTCCTCTAGCAGTGCAAACAGGCTGCCGGGGCTTGAGCTCAGCCTCAATAGTCCACCATAGCTGGAGCTGCCCAGGGAGAAGACCTGAAGTTCTGAAGGCTACTGCCCTCACAGCCTGGAGCAGCATGATGTCCCCTTGTCACCTGTGCCACTGTTGGATCTCACAAGGATCAACAGCTGAGTCCAACAGCAGAGTTCAGTTCAGCCAGGCCCTGGCACCAGCTCCAGGTGCAACTGGGCCATCCTGGTATCTGTTCCATGCCCTCCCAAAAGGCTCTGGCTGCAAGGAATTTCCACTGGCAGCGTATGGTAAATAACAGCAAATCCCCAGGAATTCCTGGCCACAGTGGCTCAGAAGTCCCAGCCAGGCTCTGTGCCCGGAGGCCCTGGGGATAAGCATCAGCATCTCCAACTATGGGCAGGAGCAAGCAGCCGGCACACTGCCAGCACAGCTGCTGCCACTTTACACTGGAGCGCCCAGAAATGGCACAGCCCCACTGCCCAGCAGCAGGGAACCACTGAAAGCTCGGAAACTGAGGCACAGGGTGAGGTGAGCCAACTTCGGCTCACTCCAGGGCCAGATCAGACCCAAGCCAACTGCTGAGACCCTGAAACTGCTGCCACCCATGGGCACAGCAGGGCCCAGCTCTACTGCTAGGAAGGTGCTTTCTACACCACCCACACTGACCTCCTCCCAGTGACCAGTGCCAATGGGCAAGCCCATGGAGAGGGAAGAACGGACTTTAATATGAAGGATGCAGCTGCCAACAGGGGACAGGGTCAGGCCCTGTGTCTCCAACATTGCCTCCATGCTGCCTCGCTCAGGGGCTGCCAACACTCTGTCAAGAAAGTCAGCGCAGCCCTAAATGGCAGTGAGCAGAGGGAGCCCTGCACCAAGGTCCCTGCCAGCAAATGGCCACAGTGCTACTTCTGTGGGATGAGCACAACTGCACCCATGGATGCTGCCCATGCTGCACTTGCCATGCCAGAGTTCCTGGTTTTGGAGAGGAAGAAGAGCTCAAGGAGATGGAAAATGCCCCCCAGGAGCAGCACCTGAGAACCATCATCTTTCTGATAACACCAGTCCCAGGGACAGTCCCTGGTGTCACTGTTCCCGCACAAGGCAGGATAGCAAGGGACACCCTGACACACACTGCTGTCCCGTGGCCCCTGCCCCACCCCCGCCTGTTTACCAGGCACACAACAGGGCCTCTGTGCCCAGGCACCAGGGGGACCATCCCCACACACCCATGCTGGCCTGTACCAGGCTCATGTGGGGACTGTCCTTGGTGGCAACAGCTTGTTGGAATCTAGTTGTTATTTATTTTTCTGACAAGGGTCATTGACTTTTGCTCATCTCCATCCCTAGAGATGTCCCTTGTCCCCACTCTTTGTCCCACATATCCCAGTGTCACAGCGGGCTGTCCCACACCTTTGGCACGGCGATGGGTAGACACGGTAGCTGATGGCTATCACCCAGGCTGCACCTCTAGGGCTGACCCTGCCCCTCTGGTCCCCAGGGGCACTGGCATGCAGCAGCGCCCAACGGAGCCTCAGACTTCCAGAGAGGCACCAGGCCGGGATACTTGCACAGCCTCGGGATGGTGAGGTCCCCACCTGCAGCTGCAAGACACTGGGGGGACATTTTGGGATTGTGTGAGGAAGCTAGGAGGAAAGGCCAGGATGCAAGCAGATGAGAAGGAAATGCTCCCCAGTAGGTAGGAAAGGGTCAAGGAGAGGAGAAGAGAGGGACCGGTGCCTGCCAGCAGCTGGCCATGAGTGCACCAGCTAGTCTGCCCTGCTCTGTCACCCGTCCCCTGCCCCTCTCCTCGCTTGACGAGGGCACAGGTGCAGGACTGAGGGTGGGACACTGGTCCCAGGAGCCCTTGTACCAGGTGACAATGGCTGTGGGGCCAGGGACAGCTCCTGGGTGGTGGCATTCTCTTCTCCCACATCCCCTGCCACATGTTCATTTCAGCCTAGTGGTATGTGAGCCAGATGAGGTCATAGGTGCTGTCCAGATTTGCACAAGTGCTGGGTGTCTCCCTGCCACCCTACAGACAATGGGGTAACTTGTCCCATGTTCGGCCCTGCCCTTGGTTGGAGGCAGGGGTGGTGGGGTCCTGCCCAATTCCCCCAGCAGAGAGGCAGAGCTGGGTGGGTGCTACAGTAGGGTGCTGGCCCCTGGCAGAGGCACATGTCTTTCCAGAAGCACTGGGACAGTGATTCAACGCCTGTGCCCATCCTCTGCCACACTGTCAGATGGGAGCGAGAGGCTGCTAGGAGGCCGAGCAGGAGGCAGCAGTGCCTGCTGTGACACACAGCTCCCACACAGCCAGGTCAAAAGGCCAGACAGGCATCACAGGACAGTGATGCAAACAGAGCAAACAGCCTGGCCCAGCACAATGGTGCCACCATGCCCACCCTCCAGCGACCACTGGGACAGCTGGGAGATGTGCTGGAGCCAGGGTCAGCACAGACATGGGTGTCAGGTCATGAACAACTGCACAACTCCACTGGTGTCCCCAGGATGTGGCAGCTCTCTTGTCCCAGTAGCCCAGGGGGCAGTCCTCATGGGGGCAGCCAGGCCAGGCAGAGGCAGCTTTTCCAGTCCAAGGCTGTCACCCAAAAGTCCACTCAGTTCCCCCCTGCCTGCCCCAGCAATGCCTGACACTCACAAGCCTCAGCCTCCAGCCACCATGGTGTGGGAGAGGGGCAGTCAGGGACTGGGCACCCCCATACTAAGACTCTCAAGCTGGCAACTCCAGCAACATCCCTGCTCCCCAAATCTGCCATGTCAAGCCCCCCTGCCCATATAGTGGCACCTGCAAGGGGGTTTATAGGCTCCAACACAGGTGAAGCAGCATCACACACAGCAGCCAAAATCCCTGTGTGTACCCCCCAGAGGACAGGGCAGGGTGTCTGCCTGTCCTCCTCGTGGGAGGAAGGAGCTGCTGCCTACTCCATGCCAGCCTTTCTGCCCATGCCAGTGCTGCCCACAGTGCCAGCAGGAACTGGCAATAGGTGCTGGCCTGCAGGAACCCTGAGGGACTAGGCTCTCAAGTCCTGCAGGATCCGACTTTTCCAATAGCATTTTAAGGCTGCAGAAATACCTTTAAATTTTCATGGCCCCACACTTTAATCACTGTTAGATGCCCACTTTTGCCCATAGCCAGAACGTAAAGGCCAGTAAAGCTGGGTCACTGGGAAAGATGAGCTCGAGAGCTCTGGGGCAAAAGAGGCCCCAGAATGCATGAGGCTGTGCCAAACTGCCCAGCTCCAGTGGAAATCTGACCATGGACTGATGGTCACCACCCAGGTGGGGCCTGAGAGGCTTCCTCAAGGTCACCTGACCGACAGGGACATACAAGGCCAGGTCCAGGGGCTGCCAACTCCCATCCTGCCAAGGCCTGGCAGCCCTCACCTCTGCCTCTGGTCACTTCCAGTTATGCCCATCTGTCCCACTACCCCCTGCCTCCAGCATGGACACATACCCACCCCTGACAGCCCTGGTAGAGCAGCCTGGGGTCCTGCCTTGGGGAGGCTGGAGGAGCAAGAAATTCCTGCGGGGGTTTGTCAACAGCTCTCCTGAGCTGAGGACCCAGGAACATCCACCACGGTCCTCCCCATTCCTGCAGCGCCAGCCAGGCACCTGTGTGCTGGGCCAAGAGGGCACATCATTGTCAGTGCCCTGTGCAAAGGCCACACAGCACTGGGACATGGCCACCCTCCCACTGGCACAAGGTGCCTGACCTGAGCACAAGGTCATGCCAGCAGCCAGTGTGGACGAAGGTGCACCCCGGCTGCTGTGCCAACAGGGACTCACAGAGACACTGATGGGCCACCACACACCTGCCAAACCCATGCTTCCCCTCCCCACACCTGCTGCAAACAACGAGAGGGCAAAGAGCACCCATAGCCAGGGCAGTACCCAACTGATTCCTGCTGTAGGATTCAGTACCAGCATCCTCCCAGCCCTGGCAGCAGGAGCTGGCAGGGCTACAGGCACAGGGTCCTAGGGACACTGCACCCCAGCAGAGGCAGTGTTACAGCCCCCCAGCACCCCAAATTTCAGCCTTTTGTTTTCTGGCAGCATCAGTTTCCCCCCAGCTCTCTGCCACCAGCCAGGGGGAAAGGACAAATCTGCCAGCTCCTGTGTGGAGGGTTTTCCGTCTTCAGGACAAAATGCAGAAGGCACAGATCCTGCATGAAGCAGAACAGCCACAATGCTATCAGCTCTCCCTATACCACTCATTCCAGGGCCCGTGCCTCCCACTGATGGGAGCCCCATCAGTGCACTGCAGCACCAAAACAGCACAGAATTGCTCCCACCATTACCCCAAAAGAGCCTTGACCTACCCACCAACCTTTCCCCAGGACCAAGCAAACTGGCAGCACACTTCCGCACTTCCGTCACTGGGAGCTCCAGCTGTGGCTGCCTGCCCATCCCAAATGAATGGATACAAAGAGCCTCAGGGCAGGAGGGTGAACACCCTGAACTGTGCCTGTGGTGACTTTTGAGAGAGCACCTGCTAATTTTAAATCCAACACAGGTTTAAACCAGATACCAAAGTCATGGGAGAGCCCATCCTTTAACAATTCCTGTCCCAACAGACTCAAGGCACAGCAATCCCCAGGGCTGCCATGGGTGCCCCCAAGGGACCCCACAGCCCGGACTTCTCTCTGCCAAGAGCCACCGATGCTGTTGTGCTCAGACCTCCACCATCCCAGGGTTATGCTCTGGGAAGAATAAAATCAGGGCCAAACCCCAGAGCAGTCCCTGGAACAGCTCAGCCACACTAGGCAAGGTCCAAAGCCACCATGGGCTGGGAACAAGGCACTACAGAGGTGCCACTAACCAGGGACAGTGCCTGGCCATGCTGCACGTCTCCCTGCACCCACCATCCACCCATAAGCGGCCTGGCCAAGTCTTCAGCTAAATAATGAATATTAATTATGAATAAATGAATAAAGTCTGCCTGTGAATATGAAAGTCTGTCTAAACTATGAATAAAGTCTGTCCCAAAACCATGGCTGTACCCTACTGCAATCCTGCTCCTGAATAGCCCCTGCTGCCAGGGACAATAGGGACACCCCCAGGCCACCAACACTCACAGGCAGAACACAGAACTGCTCCAGTTGTCAAGTCCCAGCCCAGAGCCCCCAGTCAAACCTGAGGTCTCCGCTTCCCACCCCACCCAGCAGCACTGGGTTTGCTACTCCACCTACTGCCAGGAGGGGAGCACATGGCAGCAAGGACTGACCCCAGGGGAGCTCCTGCAGCACTAGGATGGACCAAAAGGCAGCTGCTGTGCCCACACTCCCTCTCTGAGGCTGGGAGAAGCCCAGCAACCCCCAACTCTGCCTGCCCCTGGGTGAACACCAGGGGCAGCAGCTGCTCCAGTCCCCCAGCCTCTGGCTGCTGCAGTAAGATCACCCCAGTAGGAGCTGGTTTCTCATAGTGAAGCTTTCATCTGTGGCTATTGCCAGGACAGACTCGCACTGGGGAACCCACTGCTGAATGCCAGGCACAGCCACCACACAGGGCTTGGCTCTGCCCTGACCAGCCACCACTGGCAGCTCAGCCCAGCACTGCTCGAAGAGGGCAGAACTCCCCACAGCGTGGGCAGGATGATGGCCCCTGCACAGACCGGGGACACCAAGTGACTCTGGGATTCACACACAGCAGTAGCACAGGGAAGATGGTGACATACACAGGGCACGTGCATCCTCAGGGCACAGCTGACCTAGGGACTGCATCAAATCCATCCATGAGCACCCGCGGCACTGGGACCAGCTCTCGTCCTGGCTCACAGCTGGTCCCCTCCACTCACAGCATGGCTGGGTGGGCAAGGAGGGGCTGCTCCAAACCCTGCCACCCTGCCTGAAGCAGTGGCACTCCAACAACAGTCCATACACATGGAGGTGATGTGTCCTGGGCTCCTCATCCTCCTCCTCTGGCAACAGCTTCCTGCGCTGCGCCCCCACGCTGCCCACGGGGCTGGTAGGGAGGGTCACGGAGAAATGAGTCCCCAAAAGCTGTGTGCACCCCCACTCTGTAACCCCATGGCCATGGAAGCCAAGGCCTGGTCAGCCGGTGTGTGCCAGGGCCCAGCTGTGCCAGGCTGCTCATCCTTGCAGGCAAGGGTCCGGCATAGCCCCTGTCGTGGCCCTGCAACTCTGCTCAAGGTAAAGAGGGGAGATGACTCAGCCAAACAGCATCACCCCCCTCATCCATTTTGGGGGCACCGGGGCTGTCAGTGCAGGGAAACCTCCTGCAGCGCCAGGCTCATCCCTGCTCCTGTCACAGGACCCTCTGCTGCTCCGGTTACCGGGACACGAGGTCTGGGGCTGGCAACTGCCGGTGAGGAACAGCAGGTTCGGGCCTGCGGGATATTTGGGAAGGGAAAAGAAAAGCGATGCCAGCTTGCGAGCAGAAGCTCGTTCCCCTCCCCCACCGGCTAAAAATATCCGGCTCCCTCGGGCCGCGCACCCACCCCCTGCCCACAGTGCAGGATCCCACGGGGCGCTGATGGATGACCCCACATAGGGAGCCTGCGACAGGGCCCCAGCACGGTCGATGCCATCTAGCCCCTTCTGCCAGGCCGGGAGGGACACACACCAGCCCCCCCAGCCCCACGAAGCTGCCTTTTCTCCAGCCCAGGGAAGATAGGCGGCTCCGACCCACACATGGACTGAGAACCTATTTATACCCGGCGGGTATCTGGGCTCGGGGAGAGATCCCACTCCGGAGGAAGGGGGGGGGGGGGGGGACGGGGGGACGGACGGACGACATCCAGCCCCCCTCCTCCTGCAGTCGCCGGGACCAGGCGGCCTCACGGACACGACAGCGAGCGGGAGAGCCCCAACTGTTGCTGCCACACAGGGGCCCGGGGGCGCGCCGGGCCGGAGGATTTGTGCACGGGCGGCCCGAGGCAGGCGGACACCGCCGGGCCGAGGGGCTGGGGAGACCCTCCGGCACCACTTTCGCGCGGGGCCCGGCCTCGCCCCTCGGGGCTGCAGGGCCCCCCCACCCCCGCTCACCGGGCTGCGCCGCTTCAGCGTCACGTTCTTCCAGAGCAGAAGATGGAGCTGATGCAGGAACCCCATGATCGGGTCGGGTCGGGCCGGCCCCGCCGAAAGGCCGCGCCGCGCTCAGCTCCGCGGTCACCCGCCGCCCACCGCCATCCCCTCCCAGCCGGCGTCTACTGCTGGCCGTAGGTTGCGAGGAAGCGGAGCGGCCTCGGCCCAGGCCCGGCTCCGCCGCACCCACCCCGACCCTGCGCAGCACCAGCACCACCCCCGGCCCGCGGCGGCCGCCCCTTAAAGGCACCGCCCGCTCCGCCCGCACGGCGGAGCTCGGCACAGCTCGGCACAGCCCGGGCCCGACTCATCCCGGCAACAGTGGCCCCGGTGTTGACTGTACAAAGCGAGGATGCTGCCCCAGTGGCCGGGAAATCCTCGCTCCCCTCGAGCCGCCGCCCTCCCGCCCCTCAGCCATACACAGATCGCCTCCCCCAGGACAGGAAGGAGTAGCCCGTGGCTTCGGGACCTGTGTACCAGAGTGCCACGGCTCTCCCTCCTCTTGGATGCTGCCCACCCTGCTCCTGCCTGACCTGTCCCACAGGCATGTGCTGGGGCGTCCACGGGTGTTTTTGGAGGGGTCAACCTGCTGCCACATCTGTCTCCTGTCAGCTCTGAACCCGGGGCTGGATGCCCTCAGCAGTAAGGACTGAACCTGGCCAGCTTCTCCTCCTTAATCCCATCCACTCTTCTTCCGTCCATCCTTTCTCCTGCCATTCATTCATCCATCCTTCCTCTTATCCATATTTCCTTACATCTGTCCATCTATCCTCCCATCTATCCTTCCTGCCATCCTCCCTTCCACCCTTTCTTCTTTCTTTTCCTCCTTCCTGCCATCTTTTCCTCTTTCCATCTGGCCTTGCTTTCATCCATTCCCCCATCCTTCTTTCCCTCCATTTTCCTGTCCCTCTGGTTCTCTCCGTTTCCCATCTGTCCCTCCCTCTTCTTGCTCTCCCTCAGCCATCTCTCCCCCTTCCCTCTCCTTTCCTCCAGCTCTCTGTAACCATCTCATTCTCCATGTTCTTTGTGGGCCAAGCGTAGCCAGGAGCAGTGAATCCCTCTCTGGCTGCACCAGCCCCAGTGGTGCTGCCAAGGGTGCCAGTGCTCAGGGCAGGCCCTTTGGCAGCTGCCTGGGGCTAACAAAAGCTCCCCTTGTCCAACACAAAGCAGTATTATTCCCCAAACTTCTGGGCAAAACACTGCTGAGGTCCAGGAGGACAAAGGATGCCTGGTGATGTGGTGGTGGAGAGGCTCTGTGTGCCCAGCTCCGTGCTCTGGTGAGGGCGATTGGTTTGTGAGGGTTGCTGGGTGCGTGGGCAGGGCTACGGGCAGCAGAGATGCCCAGAATTGAGGGGAGCTGGGCTTTTACTGGGTCCCTGGGGAAGGAGGGATGCAGTCACCCTAGACTCCTCACAAAGAATTGTGCATGGTATGCCCACAGCCCACACAAGGAGCATCTCCAAGCCCCTGTCCTGCAGCAGAGTGGGTCCCAGCTTGGAGGGGCACAATGGGGGGGACCCATGGGTGGGTCAAAGCCCTGACCTGGGCCTCCTGCACCTTCTCTCCTGCTGCCCCTGGATGCGTCTTGGGGAGCTTCACAGCTGCTCTTCTGTTTGGCTTGGCCATGGAAGCCCCAAGAAGCCAGCAAGAGACAGACCGAGCAGTGTACCACGGGGCAGCACAGTCCTGGAGACACTGTGGCAAAAATCCTGCAAGGACCCAGGGCCTGAAGCCCAAGGCCCAACCCCTCCCTGGTCTAGAAACTCCAAAAACCTTGTGGCCCATCTCCTCCATGGACAAAGGGTCCTGAAAACTCGGGAACATGGAGCCCTGGGCACCTCTCAGGGGACTTCCTTGTGGGGTCGCCAAGCTCCTGTCTCTGTATGAAGTCATCAGCAGATGGCAGTACCCACACACATACATCTCTCTGCTCTGTGCTGGTGCTGTCCAGCATTCCTGATGGTCTCATGGTCTGGCCCCTGGCCTTGGTCTCTGCCCAACCTACCCAGGCAGCACTGGCCCTGGCTCCCTGCCCGGCTCAGAGCCATGTCTCTTGGGCCACAGGGTCAGGATGTTTGGATCCACTAGCTGCAAGTCCTCCCAGGGCATTGTCCCTGCACACAGGGTGTCCTGGGGCAGCACCCGCCCATGACAGCAATAAGGTGCCAAGGAAAAGCTCCCTGCTGCTCTACCATCCTGAATACCCTACGGAAATGCTGTCTCCAGTGCTGTCCTCCATGGAGGGGAATGGCCCCAGCCCATGTGGCCCTGGGTTCTCAAGCTATGGGGCAGCAGCAGGATGATGCTGAATGCTCCAGCCAGGCAGAGACTACTGCCCACAGACAGCAAGGCTAGGGGCAGGCAAGGCTCGGAATGGTGCCCTGGGAACAGACTGTAATATCTGGGCTCTCAATCATGCAGGGGAAGAAATGCAGAAAAGGAGTGAGAAAAGATGACAGGAAATGGACATGGCTGCAGAAGAAGGAACACCCTCCCTTGCGGCTGCAGTTGGCCTTTGAGGGCTCCTGGGGTGTCACTGAAACCACAGAGCCCTGCTATACTGTGGCATGCTGGCACGGCATTGTGCCCAACAGGGATCCCAAGAGGCTGACAGCCACCAGGAATGAGAGTACAGATCCCAGGGGCACTGGAGCAGCCTAAGAACCCCCAGGGAGCAGTTTGGAGCCCTGTTCCTAGCTCCATGTGTGCCAAGGCATAGAGCATACCCTTACCAGCCTCAGGGACAGTGCTGCACACCTTGATGCTCCTCTCCTTGCCTCTGCCTCAGCTTCCCCATCTCATTTTGCCTACCAAGGCTTTCATGGAGACTTGGGTCCTGAACAGCAATGCCAGCAAAGGACAAAACTGAGCCAGATAGGGAGCAGGGCAAAACTGGGGCAGGGGCAGAGAAAGCAGCTCTCCGTGTACACACTGCTGAGGCCTGCTTCCCCTTTTGGCAGGAAACATCCTGGACAGGACAGTGCCCAGAGCTCAGTGGCACTTTGAGGCTGTTAGCTGACGGTTTCAGGATGAGTCAGTGGGAGTTGATATCCTGTTTGCAACTAAGCTGCGGGTGGCAGATGGGTGGCACCTCATCAAGGCTGAGGGCACCTACCCAGCCACAGGGCACCCACCTTGTTCTGGGCCATGCACCCGCTATGGGGTGCCCATTTGCCAGAAGGTACCCACCCAACGATGGGGCACCCACCCAGTCACAGGGTACCCACCCCCCAGCATAGTGCAGGGGAAGTGCTGGGAGCGGGGTGTGCCAGCTGACACATGGGGCAGGAAGGAGCTGCTGTGGGGCTGGGACAAGGCAAAACTGAAAAAAGAGGAAGCCCTCGAGTGCCCCAGCCCAGTCCAGCAGCACCCAGGCAGACAAATCTGACACTTCGCACACCTCCATCACAGTAAGTCTGAGTCCAACATTACTGACCGCTGAGGGGAGAGGGGCTGAGAAATAGGGTGGCCCCTGCCACTGCTAGAGCAGGGGTTTTCCTTTCAGAGCATCCCCAGAATGGGGGCAACATCCCCAAAACAGAAGCAACATTCCTGCTGCTGGGGACAGAGACCTGCAGCACTGATGCAGTGCAGGGAACCAGCAAAGCTTTCCCAGCCCTTTCTGCTTCCCATGCCAGATTTGTCTGGAGCTTAAACCTAACTCATGCATTTTAGCAGGACAAATGGAGTGGGCCAGGGTGGGGAAAGGATTTTTTTTGCAGCCAAGCTGAAGTGCTGCGGTGGGTGGGAAAGTAGGACACTGCTTTCCAGGAGACCCCAATACTGGAGGCACTGGCTCAGCCCCAGCTGGCAACAGGGCTCAGGCAGCCCACATGTTTCCAGAGGTTTCCACAAAAGGAGAAACCACCTGTGGTGCTGAATGCTCTGAGCCCTGCAGTGGGACCAGCTCTCCAGAGGGGGCTTAAGCTGATGGCTGGTCCCCAGTGCAGCCAACCATCTCCCTGTCCTCCTCCGCCACTGCTCTGCTCCCAGCAGTGCTGCTGGTTAAGCCACAGAAGCCTGAGGCAGGCGGATGGGTATCCTGGCAGGGTGAGCATCCCACAGCTGGGGGGCCCATGTGCCTACAAGCTGAGCCCCACCAGTGGCAGCCCCAAGCGCTGCACTGTCCTCCCTGCTCTCACTGTCCTCCCTCCCCTCTGTGTCCACACAGCGGGGCACTGGCCATCTCTGACATCCTAAATATAAAATGTGAGTGTTTGGGCCCCAGCCTGCTAGGGCTCCTGATACCCTTAGGGACTGGGGAGTGCACCCTGACCTGGGGAGGGCACCTGGAGCCTGGGAATTTCCTTGCCATTGTCACAGGAGAATGCTGGGGTGAGTGGGCACTTCTTGAGCAAGACATTGCCAAACTTGGCCCTCTTCAGAGTTTTGGACTTCAGAGTCAGTCACCCCATTTTGCAGCTAAAGTGTCACCATGGGGCTATTCAGGTGGGACTGGGACATTCCCTCTTGTTCTTTGGTGCACAGCAGTGGCAAGGCTGGCTGCATATCAGGTTTGACCTATTCTGGGCAAAGCAAGAAGGACTGAGACTGTGGTTGTGTGTCAGGTGGGGAAACTGAGGCACAGAGCAAGCAAGGACTGCCTGTAGTGGGGCCAGCCAGGCAGAGCAGAGGGGCATAGGTGGCTACTTCCCATCAACTCTGCACCTCCTAGCAGCATTTGTGCTCCCCCAAAGATCACAAGGGACTACAGGAGCATGCACAAAGGCCACCCTGGGGCGACACCACGTGCATGGGGAACTCTGTGGCACAGGGTCCTGGGGTGATGCTGAGGCCCAGGCTTCATGAAGAAGTCCTTTCTCTGGCCCCTCTGGCCACAATACCTCCCCATCACCCCTCGTCCCTGGCAAGTCAAGCTGATGGTCCTCAGGGACCTCTCCTCTCTCACAGGTGTCAGCTCTGTCACCCGATGAGGTGACAGCCAACCCACCAGCATGCCCTGGGCATTGCCGCTGCGATGGTCACCATGGGGACGGCTCGGTGTGAAAGCCTTGGTCACTGCTGCGGTGTTTGTAACCACCCTCTGGAACCTGAGGTTCTTCCTCAACCCCTCCAAGGGCTCTGGAGAAGACTCTAAACACAGGGAGCCATTGGTGATCCTAGTGTGGGAATGGCCCTCCAAGGAGGTCCCCAATGTCAGCAGAGATGTGTGCCATGAGCTGTACAGCATCACAGGCTGCCAGCTCACCACAGAGCGGCAGCTCCTGCACCAGGCCAATGTGGTGGTGTTCCCCCATTCCAGGCTCCAGCCTGGCCGGGACAAACTACCCAAGGAGAGGCTGCCAGGGCAGAACTGGGTGTGGGTTTCCCTGGAGTCCCCCTCCAACACTAGAGCTCTAGAGGCATGGAACAAGACCTTCAACTGGGTGATGACCTACAGACAGGATTCGGACATCTTCATCCCCTATGGCAAGCTTGTGCCCAACCGGTCAGCCACTGTGAACATCCCTGCAAAGACCAACTTGGTGTCCTGGGTTATCAGCAACTACCACAGGACTCAGAAAAGAGCTGAAGTCTACAAAAACCTCTCCAGGTTCCTCCATGTGAATATATATGGGAAAGCAAACAACAAGCCCCTCTGCAAGGACTGCCTCTTGTCAACAATATCCAAGTCCAAGTTCTACCTGGCCTTTGAGAACTCCATCCACCGGGACTACATCACAGAGAAACTCTGGAGGAACTCACTGCTGGCCGGCACCGTGCCTGTGGTGCTGGGGCCACCCAGGGCCAACTATGAGCAGTTTGTTCCTGCAGACTCCTTCATCCATGTCAACGACTTTGGCTCCCTGGAGGAGCTGGCCACTTTCCTGAGGACCATGAACTCCAGCCGCTACCGGCAGTTCTTTGCCTGGCAGAGGAGGTTCAGTGTGAAACTCTACACTGACTGGAGGGAGCGGATCTGTGCCATTTGCACGGCCTATCCCCGCCTGCCCCATGGCCACCTCTATCCTGACCTGCAGAGCTGGTTCAACTCCTAGTGTGTGCTGGGACCCTTGGGATGAATGCAGGCAGGGGTGGGAGGTGCTTGAGGCACCCACCTGCACACGGGATGTGAAGCAAGGACAGGAGCCCCCACTCTCCTCCTAACCCAGCTGTTGTCACGCTTCGAGCAACTCCCTATGACTTCATTTCTTGTGAAACGGGACTTATCACCCCAACCTAACACTGAACACATTGGCAGGGTGCTGGCAGGATCAGAAGGTGCTTTGGAAATAAATGGCACAGTGCTGCTGAGGCTGTGCATGTGGTGTGGGCAGGGCAGGGGGGTGGTGGGTGGCTCAGGGCTCCCCAACCTTTCCCTGTGATCCTCAATGTCCCCCCAGCACCTGCCGAGTGCCAAAGTCCTGTCAGCAGAGGCCCTGTGGTGACATTTGTGGCTGGGCTGGAGGAACGAGCGTCAGCCCAGGGGGGTCCATTACCCCATGGCCAGGGAGGAAGGACAGCATCTGCTGCCCCTCTTCCTGGCAACACCCATTTCCTGTCCCCCACCCCTGGGCCATGGGTGCCACTGTGCCAGTGAGGAGCCACAAGACAGCGGATGCTTTCAGAGCAATCTCAGTGCTGCCAGGCAGTCAGAGGGACACTGTCACTCCCTCCCTGATGTGACAGGAAGCCAGTGAGCTGACAGCCTCTGGAGGCTTGCACAACCCTGAAGCAAAGCCAGTCTTGCGGGCAACTTGAACATGCACACATTGCACTGAGGAAACCCTGCACACCTGGCACAGAGGGCACCCTGCACCACGGGCATTCCAAGAGGAAGTACCCATCTGGGATCAGTGGTGCTGTCGGGGCTAAATGACAAGGCAATGAGTAAGACATGACTGCTCCATCTGTGCCTTGCTCTTTGCCCCTCTACTCAGTGCCATCAACTCCCTTGATATAAACAATTCTTTTTGGCACAAGCTTCCTTTCCAGTTTTCTTCCTGTGGCCCAGAAGTCACCAAACGCCATCTCTACCACCCTGCAAGCTGCTGGGTGCCCAGGACTGAGAGTCAGCAGAGGGGACATCCCTTCCCTGGCACAGCCCTGGTGAGGTGGCAGCTGGATGGGCACACTGTGCTTTTCTGACTTCTGTGGTTTCCGATTTCCGCTCTGATCTCTGGGTCAACCAGAAGCAGAGCGGAACAGGAGGGGCTGTGGGTGCCCACAGACAGATGCTGGGTACTCATGGGCAGGGGGTGCCAGGGTAGCAGGATGTGGGGGTCCCATGGTGGGCTGCAGCTCTTGTATGGCTGCACGAAGAAAACCAGATAGTGGAAATGTGGAGCAAACCTTTGGGAGATTACATCTGTCTCATATTTCTGCTCCTGACCCTGACAGCTTCCTGCACCCTTTAAGTGCCAGGCAGCACTGGGCAGCAGCAACAGGGGGCAGTTTCTGATGGATGCCACACATGGCTGGGCCTCTTGCCTGTGGGCAGTCAAGTAGGAGGCTCTGGGGAGGAAGCAGGGATACAGAGGGGCCCGGTCCCATAAGGCTGGAATCTAGCCCAGCCCAGCCCTTTGCAGGGTCTCAAGGTGCCCTATGAGCAGCTGCCTTTGTTGCCCCTATTCCAGGCAGCCCTAGAGAGCAAAGCCCCAGCTACCACCCCATCAAGCTGAAAAAACAGGGCTTTCCAGAAGTTTCCCTACGGGCTTGGTTGGGGAAGGGGCCTTGAGAGAATGGACTGGGGGCAAGCCAACTGAGTGTGGTGGGAAAAAGTGAAGGGTCATCCCCCAGACATCCCCACTCCCACCAGCTCAGCTCCCAGTGCCCAATGGACCTGCATGGCTGGGTTGTTATCATTCCACCACAGACTGCCTCAGCGGGACCACACATATGGGAGCATCCATCTCTCCCCTGTCAGCACCACACTACAATGAGGAGAGCCCCAGCTTTCCAGACCTCTTCACTTCCCACCCTGCTACATCCTTCTTAGTCCTTCTCTGTCCCTGGCAGCTGCTGGAGCAGTCTGCAAGTAAGCGCACACTGCTTCCAACCTTCCCAGAAGCAGTTACAGCAAACAGCAATTTGAACTGAGTGGAAGATGACCCCCTCCACTTTGAGGGGCAACAGCCCTGAAAAGCTGGTACCACTCCAGGGCCAAGCTGCCACCAGTCGTGGAGGGAGGCCAAGCTGCAGGCAGCCAAGAACTGAATGTTGCTGGCATGATGGGGACATGTCCACTTCCTTAGGGTACCTTGCTCCAGCCCTGCTGGGCCCCTGCATGGAGCCAACCCTCAACTGTGGGCTGCAGGAGCAGGGATGCAAGGAAGGCGAGGAAAGGGTTAACTCATTCTTGCCTCAAAGAACTCTGAGGTTTATTTCACTGCCAGAGGGAATGTGATTAAGAACAAAAAATATAAAAATCATCAGTAACTACAGCAGGCTGGAAGGCATGGGGTGCAAGCAGCATGGATAGGGTGGTGTAGGCCCCCTGGGCTGGGCCCTCCAGGGAAAGGTGGTCTCTGGGCAGCTGGGTTGGGGGACAGTGGCTGGAGAGCAGGGGGGGCCTGGGGGTGATGCTGGGCACAAAGCACTGGGGAGGACCCCCCCATCCCAAACAAGCCTTATCCGCTGCCCCACAGAGCAGTGAAGCTCTCTTGTGCCACAGAGTGAGGGGTGGTGGAGGGCTCACCTTCTCCCCTTGCCCCAGCCCTTGGCTCATCCTGGCCACCCAGGAGGGTGGGCAGAGCCACCAGAGCCATTGGCCCTAGGCACGGCACCCCAGCCCTTCTCTACATGACAGGGTGGAAGGAGACACCTGGGAAACTAGATCACTACAAAATTTTTTTCTTTTTAAAAACTACAACCAAAAACCTTTAAAAAAAAATAAAACCACCACCTCCCCCCACCCTTCCCAAAATCTAAAAAATATTTTTTTCTGCGTCTCGCAGGAGAGTGGCTGGGCTGGGGCCAGGCATGGGCTCAAGAGCCCTGGGCACATGTGGCTTCAGAGGATGCAATGGGGCAGGAGGAGCTGGCCCCAGGAGAGGTCAGGAAGGGGCCAATGCTGCTGGGACCAGTAAGCTCACATAACAGGGAAGGGCTGGGAGAATCTGCAGAGAGCAGGCACCATCCCTGGGTCAGGCTCTCAGCCCCTCCCACCCCAAAAGCCACACACATCAGCCCAGCGAGCAGAAGCAGGGCTATGCCTGTGTTAGCCAAAGGCAAGGGGGGCTGCCTCAGAGCACCAGACCACCTGCAGTGAGCCCACAGCCCCTGGTTCAGTGGCCGCTGTTACTCATGGAGAGCCCAGGCTGCAGCGCTTGTGGGAACATCTCAGCTTTGTGGAAGGTCGGCATGTAGACAGGAGGGGAGGGTGCCAGGCTATAGCCCTGGGACGTCACTGGGATGGGCAGAGTGGAGGGCACCAGGGGCTGGTTCATGTCATACATCATCCCCTCTGCCTCATTGCCGTAGGGCAGCAGCAGCCGTTTGCCTTTCTGACGCCGGTTGCAGAACCAGACCCGGACCACCTGTGGGAAGGGAGACAGAGAAGGGTGAGGGGGTGACGCAGGCACAGCATGAGGGTGACAAGGAGACCTTTCTGCTGGTAGCATCTCCACAGCACCCCAACCTGCCAGTGCAGCCCTCTCCCTGTCACAACTCCTTGCTAAGCACAGCTCAAACTTCAGCCATGACCACTTTCCCACTGCTTCCAGAGTTGAGAGATAACAAAAGTGGCAAATGTTGAATAGGAAAGAAGATAACAAATCAAAAGAAAGGCTCCTCTCCAAAGGCTGGTAGCATAGCCAGATGAAGCCAGTACACAAACTTGTGCATTGTTAGTGGGTTGTGGTTTGTCTCTTCTGCAGCATTTCCACTTCAGAAGAAAAACATTGTAACTATCCATGTGGGTTCTTGGGATCAAAAATCAACTTCTTCGGAGATGAATTAGTATCAAAGGATTACTTTTATCAGATTACTTTAACATATTTATGTACATATACACAAACACAGATGCCTGTAGTTGGGTCTGGGAACTATTTTTCTCTCTCTTAAATTTTAAATGTTCAATCTGTGAACAAAAGTCTTCTCTGGAACCAAGTGGGTTTTTCTTTTTCATATTGATGAGCTATATATATCTCCTAATTGTCTGGCACAGCTAAAGGGCAGTTGTTTACATCTCTTCATGTGTATTTCATTTTTGCTCTGAGCTGAAGTATCAAACTGTCAGGGGCTCAAGAGCTGGCATTGTTAGGGCACCCATCCTCCCCACCCTCTCAACCTACATCTTTATCCAGGTTGAGGTCCTCAGCGATCTGGGAGATCTCCTGGGGACTGGGCTTCACACACTTGCGGAAGAAGCTCTCCAGTGTTCCTTTCACATTGGTCTCGATGCTGGTCCTGCGTTTTCTCTTCCGGGCTTGGGCTAGTACTTGCTCTGCATTGCACATCTGGGAATGAGAGAAGGAGTATGTTTTGTTACCAGGTGGAAGAGTCTCCACCAGGCTTGGAATACATGTGTAGCTGGCTGCAGAGCTTGGGGCACACATTGTGTCCCTGTGACTCTCCACTGAGCATCATTCCACTGTGACTGGGGCCATTACCAGTGTCCCAGCACTGCCAGCAGTGAGGCTGACACATCTTTCTGCATCCCCCCCAGGTTCCCCAGGGAGGGCAAGCCACACAATCTGTCTATCTGAGATTACAGCAGGACCTGGCTACTCAAAATGGGAGCTGTCACAATCACGTGTCTGCAGGGGGGTTGGGCTTCCTCCCCCAGCCTGACAGAAGGTGATACCCAGTGGTTTGCCCTCAAGCCAGACTCAGGCCATGCAGCAAGATGGTGCTATGGCACAAGATGCCTTCTGTTCCCCTCTTCTCTCCCTGAAAGCACGTGGGAGAGGGAGGAGAATCTGTGGCTCAGGGCTTGCAGGTACCCGGCTCCCAGCCCCCTCAGCCCTGCACCTCTTGCATGTTGTCCGTGTTCTCCGCCTCATTGAGCCAGCGCTGCAGCAGTGGCTTTAGCTTGCACATGTTCTTGAAGCTGAGCTGGAGTGCTTCAAAGCGGCAGATGGTTGTCTGGCTGAACATCTTCCCTGCACGGCCAAGGCAGGCAGGGCATTACACACCACACAGCTTCCCTCGCCAGCAGCATCCCAGGATCACCACCCCCCCCCAAGCTTGCCCTGTTCCTGGGAGACCAGGAAAGGCATTCTCCCTCTTCCTTCAACAGGGATTCAAAGCCCTGAAATAGTGTCAATAAGCAACTGTAGCTATTTTACACCAGTTCCCTGTGAGCTCGAAACTTCTCACCGCAGATCTGGAGATACTCCTCCAGGAGCCCCGGGACTGGGGATTGATGCCTCCTTTGCAGGTCGTTAAAGAGTAGAAATCATTATGCCAAGTAATTTCAAATTCCTCGCGGGCCTCTCCCTCCCCACCACCACCCCCCGACCCCTCACCGTAGAGGGTGCCCAGCGCCAGCCCCACGTCAGCCTGGGTGAAGCCCAGCATGATGCGCTTGTGCTTGAGGTCCTTGGCGAACTGCTCCAGCTCTCCTGAGGTTGGCGCATCCTGGCAAGGGCAGAAAGACACTGAGAAGGGACAACTCACGCCCAGGGTCCAGGGTCTGTTGGGGTCCCCGAAGGACAGCGGCAGGAGGTCTCGGCTGAGCCCTCGAGCACTGACACCGACCAGGCTCACACAGGACCCACCCCGACGGTGCACACTGCTCATCTCGACCCAATATGGCGCGGCAGCGGCCAAGGGTAGCACAAGGGCACCAAGAGCTCCTGCTCTGCCTCAACGCGCCTTGGAAATGTTCCCTTTGTCCTCTGGCTCGCCCCCTTTTGACCTGGCCAGAGGCAGCACCAATGATCACATTGGCCGAGTCCGAGGTTTGCCCGATTCTCACTCATCCCACGACACCGGCACACGGGGACGTTCAGTTCTCCCGTGGCATGGGCCACTTCCCCATGGCTCTCGGGTTGAGGCAGCGCCGCACCAGGCTCTCTCCCGCCTGCGTTCGGAGCAGGGAAGACTCCCGCGAAGAGAGGGACAAAAGCTCCCCTGAGCCGCGTTAAATTTAAGCGCCTCTTGGCTACCAGCCGGCTCTTCCGTTCTGGCAAGCGGCTACCCAGGCTCTTTCCACCTTCCTGCCGCGCAGCCTTCAGCCTCTACGGGGTCATTATGAAACTTTTACCCAATTTACACGTTTTCAGCGGGGTTCCGGGTTTTTCAGGAGTTTTTCCTGTAACCGAGCCACGGCTATTAGTTTCCGGCGGGCGTATAATCGGCACCGATAAACTCAAGAGCATCCCTCCCATGGAGGAGGGATGCCGTCCCAGATCACCGACCCACAGCTAGAAAATGCCATTCATGACCACATCCCACCCAGAGCGGCCGGTTGCGGCCCGAGGACACACACGTATCGATCGTGGCGTGGGACCTCCCGCAGCTTCGACCCGCTGGCGGCAGTGCGAATCCTCCCAAACCCGTCAGGGACCAGCCCGAGGCATCGGCCGCCGCTGCTCCCCCCGGGGCGGGATGACACGTCAACATTGAAAAATACTAAAAACTAGCCCAAACCACAAATTTAGTCGTGCCGGGAACCAGCCCTGCTGCTCCCGTCTTTTTTCCACCCTCATCTCCGGGCTGTCTCTGCCCTAGCAAACTTCAGTGCCCGTGGACCTCCGGGAGCGGCGGCCGGGGACGCAGCCGACCGAAGGGGTCTGAGGGGGCTGGCCAGGAGCGCTCGGTGACCTCGCTGCGCTGCCCTTTGACATCCCTACCCGGGACGGCCCCGCCGCATAGCGTACGGGAAGCTGCTCTCCCGAGTTCCCCAAACTCCCTATCTTACCCCAAAGCAGCCTCCCCAAGGCTCTCCTCCTG